>NC_051444.1:357310-371449 GCF_001649575.2 Kryptolebias marmoratus
GTTAGCCTCATGTTAGCCCCACATTAGCCTCATATTAGCTCCATGTTAGCCTCATATTAGCCCCATGTTAGCCCCTGTTAGCCCCATGTTATCCCACGTTAGCCTCATGTTAGCCCCACATTGGCCCCATGGTAGCCCCATGTTAGCCCCACGTTAGATCATGTTAGCCTCATGTTGGCTCTCACCCTTTTCTTCTTCTTGTTTCTTTGGACCCACAGTTTTGGGTCGGCCCCGGCCCCTCCGGATGGTGTCTGAATGACTGTTGACTCGAGGTCTCCTCCGGTTTTCCATGTCGCTGGTTAGAGGAGAACCGATTCTCTCTCTGCGAATCCGCTCTGTTCTCCTCCGTTTAAAGTCCAGTTTGTCTGAAAACAAATATTAAGAAACCACAGATAGCAATTTTTCTGAAACTGTCCACACACAAACTGTTTTACAATAACAACAAAATAATATAAATAAAATAAATAAAAGCAGCTTTTTCTTTCTTTGAGGGTTGGTGAGGAAACAGGTCTTCAGTTGGTTACCTTTTGACAATAATATTTTACCTGTCTGTATTGTTGTGAACCTTACCTGCTATGGCTGGAGAAGGACACTCGTTTAGTTTAGCATTTAGAAGTTTTCTGCTAATAAACACAAAACCGCAGGGACACGACTTGCAGGCGACTGGAATCTGCACAGAAACAAACGGGAAGGACAGAAACTCAACCTTCGGATAAAATAAATCACTGAGTGATGAAATTATGGAGGGATTGAAGGAAGTCTTTGTCAACAAATTCATCTTATTTTGATTTTTTTAGTAATTCGAGTTAAAATAAAATCCTTCCAACTCATTTGGTTTAATTTTACTTTGGAGAATTAAAAGAAAAAACTTTTTTAAACACAGTTTTACCTTTTTAAAACCATAAATTTACATTTTAAAACAAAGTCCCGATTTTTACAGTAAATCCATCTTTAATAAATCAGAAGAAACTAAAAGCAATAATTATGTACTTCATTATAACAAAGTTTACTTTAATAACCTTTAGTTTTCATCTGATTTTCATCATTTTTATTTCAAATAAACATGTTTTTACCTCCCCAACATATTTTACACTCGCATTAAACAAAAACTTTGTTTTAAAACCAAATGTCAGACCATTCCCTGAGCTCTGTGTGAGCAGATATTTATCAGATTAAAACTTCAGCCTGACTTTATTCTGTAAAACAGAAAAAACATGGAGTCTGTCAGAGAACAGAACCGAGCCTCTGGACCCACGTCCTTCTGAACAAACAGCTCCACATCAGCCTGAATAAAACACGACAACATTATTTGAAATATCTCACCTGTTGGTCGCATTCTGGACAGGATTTCGTGGCCATTTTGACCTTCTTTGTTTTATTTGTCGACATTATTTCGTTTCCTCAGGAGATTAACAAGGATTGACGGATTAATTTTAACTCTCTGAGGTACAGAAACTTTAGCTAATGTTTCCCAAACTAAACTTCATCCATTCAGAAAAGAAAAAGACACTTTGATGAGGCCTTCAATTAAATAAATACGAACATCTTTACAGAGACTGCCAACGTTAAAGATGTGCGCATGCGCACTGCTTATTCATCTGTGGTGCTGCGTTCAGGTTCCTTAAGGAAAATATCAGACTGTGAAGTTTCTTTCTTTTTTACGCACAGAGCGTAAATAACTTTAACTTTAATTCAGTCAGTTTAAGCACCAGTCACCTTATTGCCTCATGTCTCTGTAGTTTTGTGATTTATTGCATTTTTCTGGTTTAATGTCACTCTAATATGTCTCCACGTAGCGACAGGGAGAGCCACGAGATTTCTGCTGCTCACGCGAGATCAGGCGATGCCTCGAGCTCTGTATTTATTTATTATTTAATGTAAATATTTTTCAAGTAAACAGTTCAGTTGAGGTATGAGAACAAACTTCATAAAAACAGAACATGGAGGAGCTGACAGAAAGCCAACATTTAAAAATAAACTCAGTTTGTGTCAGAGAGGAAAACTCATTTAATCACATTTCATCTTAAAAGTTTTCTTTTAGTAAAAGGTGTTGATCCAGTTCTTTAAAGAGCTGATTGTTATTTTCTCCAACAGAGTTCTGTATTTATCCATGAAACCTGATGACTTTATTTTATACTTTTAAACTTGGTTTTTTATGTTCATAAAATATAAACATAAGTATAAATAAGAGAACGACACAAACAAGAAGCGACAGTTGAATATTCGTTTAATTTTATTCATGTAAATGACAATCAGGTCAGTGTAATCTGCACTTTTATTTATCAGATCAACACAGTTTAAACACACTTAAGTCAAAAAGAAAATATGTTAATACATAAAATATATTTCTTTGTGAGGAGCTCATTAATGCGACCAACAGGGTTTGTGAATCAGATAAAGTTACGTCTTGTATTTAGTGAATAAACCATGAAGACTTTTGTTTCTGCACAAACATTTCAGAACATCACCAAATAAAAGGTCCAACAGGAGACGGAGCCAAAGGAAGTTTGTGCTGAAGTTAAAGATAAAAAGTGTTCCGGTTGAACAGTTATTAACTGTTTCTTTTTTGTTCTGGAGTCAAAGTTTGACTTTTGCTCTTTAATATCATTTTCTACAACTTTCTCTGATTAACCACAAACCTTTTCTAAAGGACAGAATAATCCTTATTGGAGTTTTCTATGTGAAGCTCTTTAACATTAAGCTAAATAAATGTTTATTCTCTGACAGAAGGAATGACAACGAGCAGAAAGATGCAGATTACAGAGAAATCAGAAGGAACGGTTCCTCCGGTTCCTGCAGCTGGACTCACATGCTGTTCATCTGTCCAATCAGATGCTCCAAAACAAAAACAGCCAATCAGAAGACACGAGGCGGGAAACGATGCAGGGAAATGAACTCAAATGGGTGACTGGGTTAGTTTCTGTCCACAGGAAGAATCACAGGGATGTTGGCTGTGCCTCATGATACAGGAAGTGGACTCAGTTCGGACAGGAAGTGGACCTGTTCAGAGGACCAGGCCCTCGTAGGCGGGTCCCTCAGACTCGGGGGACTCTCTCTGCAGGCGGAGGTGCTCCAGGGTGTTGTGGAAATGTTTGTTGATCTGCTCCGTTTCTTCACTTGCTTCCAGGTTTGGAAGATCCTCTCTGATCTTCTGGATCAGTTGGTTCAACACCTGGACGGTCACCTGAAGGGGGAGGGGCAAGCAGGAATAAAGATTAGATTAGAATAAAGACGATGAATCGGAATATTCTCTCTGACATGAAACCATGAAAGGACCAATGATGAGGATCTAAACTGGACCTACAGAGATCCAGTTCTACAGCAACATGAGATTCATCTGGAGTCCGACAACAACAACTCATCACAGAATCACTTTTTAAATAATCTTGAAATGTTTCAGTAACAGTTCCTCCACCAGCTGGGAGCAGGAATCATTTGCTGTAATAAAAAGAACTAAAGTCAGAATGAGTGAGTTGTATTCGGTGTCTTACAGCATCGTTCTCCCTCTCGTAGAAGCAGATGTATCTGTTCAGGATCTCTATGAACAGCTGAACCTGCAGAGATGAGTCCATGCACTGGTTGGCGATCTTCAGCGCTTTCTTCAGGCACTCCATGACCCGCTTCCCGTCCCGGATCTGAAGACCACCACAAACCCATCGTTACTCAGAGTTAAAGCTTTCAACGGTGGGCGATCATGTACTAATCCAAGAGATTGAGAAATGTTAAAAGAACTTCAGAAAGCTGCTGACAAACTTTGTAAACTCAAACTTCAGATTTCTGACTGCTGTCGACTCTGTGGGGCAGGAAGAGGTTTGTGACCTGAACACCTGTTTCGCTCAGTGGTTCTTTGTTGCCGTGGTAACTCCACGGCTGTAAAATACCAGCACAGGTGATGGCTGAGCGACTCGTGTGTTTGATCTCGTCTCTGCAGATGGAGGAGGTGGATAATTCCCCCCCCGTTCAGTTCTCTGTGGGTTCCTGCTGCTCAGTATTAAAACCTCCTCAGAACCGGTTCTGATTTACAGCCAAGCTCTGCCCCAGCCTAACCCTAAACCTAAAAACGACTAATTCAGTTTAAAAATAAAACGTTGGGTTTAACTCGAATGGACTAATCCTTGAATGTGGAACATGGGCTCACGGTTCCTTAGTTCCCCAACAGCAGCAGCAGGAGAACAGCTCAGGCGGCGTTAAACCCACCTCCTCGCCGTTCTTGTCGGTGCTGCGGCCGGACCAGAACAGATGAGCGCACGTGCTGACGGCTCTGCACTGGTCGGGTTTCTTTAACAGCTTGGAAGCAGCCAGAGCACACTGAGTCCTTAAAGGCTCGTGGTTCTCCTCGCTGAAACATTTCATTCGCTCAAAGGTGCCAATGATCAAGGTGATGGCGGCCAGCTGGGCTTTGGAGTCGCTGATCTCATCCTCGTACAGAGAGAAGGCCTGGAGGGACGGACCACGGAGGACGTTAAACACCGGAGGACACATCGTGTTTACTACAACAGGATTCACGGTTCTACCTGGGACATGAACTCGTACGCTACGGTTTCATGATTCTCAAAGCCGATTTCCCCCGCAGCCAGCGCCCCCTGCAGGAAGAGGCGCAGCGGCAGCTCGGAAAGCTCCGCCTTGATGAGAGCACTGATGGTGTGGTGAGCGAAAGAAAAGATCTTCTGGCACTTCTTCTCCCACTTATCGTCCTGAAGGAGGACACATTTGGGACGGTTTAATGACACACCAATAACTTCTTCACAGACGCAGGAAGAATATCTGGTTTAGTTTTTACCACTGAGGAGTTCTCCTTGTATCTGAAGGCCAGCTGGTAGGCAGCAAACACCAGAGGCGGCAGAGTGAAGCGGATCCTCTGGTTTCCACCTGCTCCAAAATGTTTCCGGGCCGTGTTTAGAATCTGAAGCCAAATCAGAAAAGTGTTTGTTTTATCCTTAAATGAGCTACATTAACACGAGACAGATAACTTCAGCAGTTTAAAAGAAGAACCGACCAGATACTGCTGATCAGGGTCTTCAGAGTGGAACAGGTGGATGAAACGACCCACAAGACTTTGCTCCTCAGCAAAGTCCTCCGGGTCGGGATCATCAGCTGGTTGGTCTGGCTGGTCCTGGATCAGCGTGGACACCAAGCTCAAGATGGCATCCACCTGGAAACAAATATACATTTTATTCATTAATGTCAATAAATTCAGTCATGGAACAAAAACCAACAATGACCTGAGTGTCAGACGGTTCTATCAACAACACTTCAGTTTGATTAAAACAAAGAATCCGAACTTCTCTGCGGTGCTGACCTGCTCCTGAGCCACCATGATGGTGTTGCAGTCCAGCGTGTTGCTCAGCACGTAGCAGCTCATGCTCTTACGGGACTCGAAGTCAAAGTATTCAAAGAGCGGAGGGAAGTGTTTGAGCTGCAGGACCATCAGCAGGTTGTTGTAGGTGTCCACAGGGATCTTCAGGAGCCGGGTCAGTTCTTTGGACACGGCGCTGCTGGTTGCTATGCTGGGAGGACACAGAGACACAGTGAAAACAAACAAAGGGTTTTCAACTACACTGGATTAAAACTGGGTTTCCATCTGCATAATACACTTACTGCTCCAGATTGAGTTTATTAAATATTTCCACTGTGCTCTCCAGGACTTTGTCCACATAGTCCACCCGGTCAGGGTAACACTTCATGGCCAAGTTAATGAGAGACACCTGAAGAGAAACCACGTCCTCTGACGGCATGTCCTGACGGGACTGAAGGACCAGAAAGGAGAACATCAGAAAACAGACGACAGATAAACAGAAGAAAGAGGGACAAACCCTGACTTATTTACCTGAATGACCGTGGCCACCTGCTGGGAGAAGATGTCAAACAGTTTGATCTCAGCTGGAATCCCTGGACCATCTTCTCGATGAGCAAACAGAGCAAGTCTAAAAGACAGATTCAGTTTAAGACCAGCCAAAGACTCGCAGTCTTTAAAGACTGGGGGGGGGTTTCTTTCTGAAGCTGAGGAAACTCAGAACTGAACTTTTTGTTCAACATGTGACCAATCCTGCAGTTCATCCCTTTAAAATCCTCCTTTTACTGTGGAAGACTTGTTTCTGCTGCGTCTCCTTTGGTTTCCTCGTCCACAGTTAACGTACCTGTCGATCAGAGCGATGATGATGTTCTTCACGTTGACGTGCTGATGAAGCTCCGCGCAGGAACGCAGGAACGGGTTCAGAGTTTGGAGGTGGAACTCATCTGGAAAAACCTTCAAAAACAGTATATTGTTTATGCTTTACAACATCTAGAAATTAAATTAGAAAGGAGAAACAAGAGTCAAATGAGCTGATTAAGAATCTATCTGTTTCCTTGTGTTTTGGTGTACTGACCCACCCCACCCCAGAGCTCAGTCTGAAGGTTCAGGGCTAAAACCAAACCCTCAGAACTGGATTTAGAACCTGGTTCCTCCGGTCTAGAAACAGTAAGAGGAGCTTCGTTTCTGGAAGGGATCCAGAGGTGAATGTTTTTCCTTTTCCAGATGTTTTCTCACAGTTTTATTTGATTTTAAAAAAAGAACTGGTTCTCAAACATTTGACCTGGTAAAAGAAAGAAATAAAAACTTCTCTCACCACGGATCGGTTTCAGACAGAACAACTTTCCCAGAGACTCACGTGGAAAAGAAGTTCTTCATATCTGAACTGTTTTTGTGAGGGAAGCTCGTGAGAACGAGGAACAAACAGAAGAGAGCTTTTATCATTTCTGTGTGGCCTGGTACTAAATGATTCATGGACTGGTACTGATCCTCGGGCCGGTCATTGGGAACCCCTGTTCTCAGGTTTTACTGCATGTTCTGCTCCAGCTGGATGAAGATACCTGAATGATGCACTCCATGAGGTACTCCTGAGCCAGAGAGTCCCTGCAGTTCACCACCTGCTCCAGGACTCCAGCTAGAACCACCTGTGGGCAGATCAGGACACACCTGAAGGGGAACAACTCCACTGCATGTTAAACAAAGCCACAATATGAGACGAAATCAGGTCTTTGTTCTGCAAAAAGAACTAAATAAAACAAAGTTATAAAGTGTGTATTATGTTCTGCAGATTTACTGGAGCAGAAGTGTCGTCGTTTCATCGCTCTGAAACGATGCTCGACATTCTTTAAAGTGTTGAAATAAGTTATTTGTTGTTGTTCTGCATGTTCTGAGATCTGAACGGTCAGCAGATTAACTGCTGGGTCAGAGAGCAGCCTGAGAGCCAGCAGCTGCAGACATTATCTACAGATGATGTTTCTCCTTTAGGCCAACAATAAAACCTCAAACACAGGATGTTTTATTCAGAGGTTCAAACTCTTAAAAGCCCTGAATAATAAACGATATGGCACCATTTATGTTGAGTTTTAATGGCAGGAACACACCTGCTTGTACTTGTCCACGTTGACCCCCTCCAGCTGACTCAGGCGGACCAGATTGGTTCCCACCAGAATCCGAAGTTCCTGCCGTTCTTTCTCCCGCTTCTCTCGGTCCCGGCTGTGACCCTGGTGCTGCATTCGGACCCACAATTTATTCATTTCAGCAAAGTTCAGAAGGACAAAGTCAATGGAGTCGTTGATGTCCCCGGTCATCTCCTCCGACCCCCTGAGGAAGAAAAACTACAAGTTCAGAACCGAGACACAAGGAAACATCCAGAAGTTTCCACCAAATCAAGTTGTTTTAGAGAATTCATGCTGTTTGTTGAAGTTTTACAACCACAGACGTTTCAATTATTCAGATTTATTTCCTGTGATACGACCCAGAAGGTGGGACTTACTCGGGCTGCTCGCCGTCATCTGGCAGGATGTTACGGGTGCACTGCAGCAGGTAGTTTCTGAGGAACAGACCTCTGAGCGGGTGCTGGACCCCCCGGCACATCTCCACCAGATCCTTCAGGATGTCCTTACGGGACTGAGGGAAGGAGCGAACGTACACCACCCCCACGGTGATCAGCAGGTAGCTGCAGAGACGAGTAAGAGCAACTCAACTCAGCTGGGTTTTCAGGTCCACAGCCTCTTACGTTCTTTCCTTTTTAAAAAGGACAAAAAAACACAAACAAATTCAGGTCAAACTGACCAAATCATCTGCAAAAACAGAAAGGACACTCACAGTCGGGGGATGATGTTCCCAGCGTACTGGACCAGCTCATAAAGGTCTGCCACCTTCCTTCCTTTAGCGAACTCATCCGTCAGGTAAACCTCCAGGTAATGAAGCTCATCAGAGATGGCCATGTCTGAAAGCACCATCAGGAAGGAGAACGTTGCTGCTGCCAGCAGGAAAACCAGCTAAATCTGTCCAGAAGTCCTGAAATACGGCAGCTTCACGTCTGCTCCAATCGCCTCTGAGTTTATACTCCTAATGACAGACTCTCAGAACGTGTGAAGAACACCAACTCACACGTGAACCTGAACTGAGGCCAGCAGCAGGAAGAACACAAGAAACTTCCCAAAGGATTAAAGGATACAGAGCTCATAGTAGCTCTTTGGAGAAAGCATGGAGGTCCTCAGCTCTCCGAGCATGTTAGAGGCGTGCTTCAAAGCGTCCATCAACTTGTTCTTGTCCTGCAGACAGAAGGAGAACGTTGGGCCACAAAAACAGAAACATATGACATATGACATTACCTGGCATTAAAAACCATAAGAAAGAACTGGGAGAGAAACAGCTGACTGCTGCTAGCAGCGCGTCGTTAATTCTGCCTCTGACCATGACTTGAAGTGTCGGTAAACTCTGATTGGTCTTTCTGTTGATCAGGTGATCTGCAGTATTTCTCACTGCTGAGTTACCGAAAACTACACAGGTGTTTAATAACTCGTCTACGTTGTAACGTAAACTAATGCGCCTGCTTCTCCTTTTAATGAGGTGATAACAGAACTGAAACAGAACGGGTTCATAGATAAATACAGCTCAGTGTAAGAAATAAAGACGTACATCTGTTCAAATCATTCCACTTCAAACGATGAGTTCAAGCAGCCTAAAGGCAAATCTGGGGTTTATTTAACTGCGTTTTCTGTTGAAGAAGTGTCATTAAAAGTAACGCAGGAGCCGTGGAGTTAAGAGAGGAGGAAATAAAAACCGACCGATGAGAATAAAGTCTTCCTACCAGGCATCTCTTCATCTGGAAGGACTGGACTTTAACAGCCTGAACAGCTTCATCCAGAAGCTTCTCCTGCTCATCCTGAGGAGACTGCTGGGTGGTCGGCTGCAGAACAACAAGCATCATTTCAACCACTTTCACTTCAAACAGTTTATCATTTAATCCAGATTCAGTCAATATGAACACAAAGCTGCATTTACTGCGCCGGTCTGTTTATTGGGGTTTTCATTTCCTGATTCTGCTTCTTTCCCGTGGATCTTTAGAGGTTCTTCTTTTATTTTATGTACAGAAACTGATGGATAAAAAATTAGATTCATATCAACTTTCTGCTGATTTTTCTGAGTGATTACAAATGACTGAATGAAAAAAGCAGTTCGATCTTCTGTCTCACATCGTCATGAAGAAGCTGATTTTATCACCAGCTCTGATTGGACGAGAGGCGGCTCCACCTGGACAGGTCAGTGTCCATCACAGGGACACTCAGAGACAAGCCGTCTCTGTCACAGAGGGACAGATTAAAATCTCCACCCAACCCAAACCAGAGAGGGGGGAGAACATGTAAAGTCAACTCAGAAAAGCCTCAACTGTGAATCGAACCCAGATCTTCCAGACCGAGTCCTGCAGAGACCTGGACCGAGTCCTGCAGAGACCCGGACCGAGTCCTGCAGAGACCCAGATCAAGTCCTGCAGAGACCCGGACAGAGTCCTGCAGAGACCCAGATCAAGTCCTGCAGGAACCCGGACCGAGTCCTGCAGGAACCCAGATCAAGTCCTGCAGGAACCCGGACCGAGTCCTGCAGGAACCCGGACCGAGTCCTGCAGGGACCCGGATCAAGTCCTGCAGGAACCCAGACCGAGTCCTGCAGGAACCCAGATAGAGTCCTGCAGAGACCCGGATCGAGTCCTGCAGGAACCCAGATCGAGTCCTGCAGGGACCCGGTACCATGAATCCTCTCAGCTGTAATTTCCAGGCTCGGTTTCAAACCCTGAAGAACTTCTTGGTTCCTGAGAATCGGTGGTGATCACATGAATGTTTATTTCCTGTTTCATTGATTGAAAGCCACGCCCACACATCTGTCTAAATATCTATGAATGTATAAATTGTATCTTGATGTTATAACAGTTTAAAACATTTCGTGGACATAAAGTCACCATAAAGCTCCAGTTCGAACAGATTTATCTGCTTCATCACGTCTTCCTGCTAACAGATGCTAACTGTTAGCTCAGATGTAAAACCTAAAGGCGTCTTTCCCGTAAAATATCCGGTTAAAACCATAATCTGAGAACAGACGTGTTGTGGATTGATGTCCAAATGAAATAAAGCTTGACTCTCTTGGAGTTCCGGCAGTCGGAAGTTTGTTAGCCTAGCCTGTTAGCCTAGCTGTTAGCCTAGCTGTTAGCTCGCGAGGCCTCAGATTGAGTCACGAGCCGCAGAGGACTTACATTCGGTCTCAGAAACATTCAGGATTTTTTATTTTGTTCAACGAAACATAATAAAACTAAATGTGTAAAAATAAAATCCACAGGTTCAGATTTTATTGTTATTTAGAAAACTCACCATGATTGCTGGACGTTTTCAGAAAGAGTCGAGACGCTGGCCTGTCACGTGATCCACGACCAGTGTCACGTGACCGCCTGCGCGGTGTGTCTCGTGTTATAGTGACAGATCAGACATGTTCCCACCTGCTGACTGCGACCTGCTCTTTTTCTGATCTTTATTCACATCATATGTATGTGAAACTGTAAACAAACACATGGAAACAATAAAGTTGAGAAAAATAACATATAAAATTTATACCTCATAGGCCCGTTTACGTGTTTACACCTGACAGATGTTCATACCTGACAGATGTTTATTCCTGACAGATGTTTACACCTGACAGATGTTTACACCTGACAGATGTTTATTCCTGACAGATGTTCATACCTGACAGATGTTTATCTGACAGATTTTTACAGCTGACAGCTGATAAAACACCTGACAGATGTTTATCTGACAGATGTTTACAGATGACAGCTGTTAAAACACCTGACAGATGTTGGTAATCCTCAGAAACATCAGTGCAGGTGAGCAGAGCCAGCAGTCCCTGAAGCTGGAGCTGAACCGTTGGACGGTGGTTTGGTTAGTGGTGAGTCCCAGGATTAGCTGAGGGCAGAGGAGCAGCACTGCTAACTCTTTCATTCCCTCGACCCAACGGGCCTTATCTCCATCAATCTGACACGCTGTTTATCTGACTGTGGACCTGAATCTGCTGGCCTAGGAGAAATGGAAACAAAGGGCCTGGACCATCAGCACTTTATTTGTGGTGGTCCAAATGGCCAAAGGGACGTGTGTGTCTCTGGCCTCATTTGTCCCAGTGTTCTATTTCTTCTATGTTTGGTCCCAGACCCTGACAGCAGACCCACAGACCCTGACAGGAGCCTGGGGTCCGTCAGGTTGTGTCACTTTTTGCTTGGATCTTCAACCCCAGTTTCTGTAGCTGCACTTTATGTTTCAGTGGATTTTTTATGTTGATTAGTTTGTATTGTGATTAAGCTGGGGCTGTTTGGAAATCAAGGTTTGATTTTTTTGTTCTGGATTTTTGTCACAACCATCCCATCATCTAATCCTCAGTCACTATGGACTTCTAACCAGCACCAAACCTGGAGTTTATCATCACTAACAGATTCATCACTGGATTACTGCAGCTTCACTGGCTTAAAAGAGAGAACGGAGACAGAACGGTTTTGCTGTTATGGCCTCGTTTAAACTGGACTTCCTCCCAGAAATGATGGTGGACCATTGCTCTTTGAATTCTAGTCCTGTGTGAGTAACTCTGACCAGATTTATTTAATGTTTTGGTCCTGAATTAGTCTTAATTGTTTTGTTTTTTGACTATGTTGTTCCATTTATGCCATATGTTATCTTCAAGGAGGCATTTTTTATCACAGGATAGTTTCTATTTTTCTGACTCTTCTCTGTAAATTCTAGTAATGGTTGTTGGTGAAAATCCCAGCGGATCAGCAGTTTCTGAAATACTCAGACCAACAACCATGCCACATTCAGAGTCACTTAAATCTCTCTTCCACATTGTGATTCTTGCTTTGAACGTCAGCAGGTCATCTTCAGCACATCTAGATGCCTAAATTCATTGAGTTGCTGCTATTCCTGGAAGGAAGTCCAACATCATCTCTTATTGGTTAATCAAACTGTCTAAACTTATATTCCTATTAACACAGATACAAAATCCTCTCGGTTGAGAAAATTCTGTCTTGAAACTACATACAAATATTTTGATTGTTTCCACCGTATTTTATCTTTCCATGATGGTTCCTCTTCCTCCTCTTCCACATTGGGTTTCTGCTGCCTGAGACATTCTCTGAGCAGATTATCATCGGGGGCTTTCTTCCTGATGTTCTCCAGGATCTTGGTTGGTTCATCCTGTATAATGGCTCTGATGCTCACTGGTCCTCGGCCTCCCTCCTTTCTCTTAGTGTTCAGTCTCAGGGTGAAACCCTCCTTGCATTGTGAGGAACATTCAGTGGCTTCTATCTCCTCCTTTGGCCAGATTATTATACCAGCAGGGTATCTGATGACTGACACCAGTATGTGTTGGTGGCTTGGACTTTGTTCTTCCCATTCAGGTGGCTCTTCAGGATCTGACTTACTTTCTGTAGGTACTTGGTTGTAGCTGACTTCTTGTGGCCTCATCCTGGTTGCCATTTGTCTGCGGTATCTAAGGTACTGGTAGCTGTCCTGGACATCTGCAGTGTTGCCTTCAGGTAGTTCAGCCCCTTCAGTTCTGATCACCTTGCCTCTCTTGGACACCATTTGGCTGCACTTATCAAGTCTGAATGACAGACCAGTGCCCTTGCTGTTTATCCTGGTGAGGTGGATCAGTGGGAGATGTTTCACTCACTTTTGGCGTACAGCTTGATGTCATCCATGTAGAGGAGGTGGCCAATGACTGTTCCACTTTGGAACTGGTATCCTTAGCCACTCTTTGCAATCATCTATCAGGTTTGAAGGTTGGCAGTTGAACACAGAATGCAGGCAAACACAGGAGGTCTTGAATGAGAACTAAGTTTATTAAGGCTGACGTGGCAGCAACTAAAACTACTAAAGGAAAACACAAGGAACTTGGAAACACAAAGGAGTAAGCCAGACAGTGCATGACTGAGGGTTAGTTGAGAGAGAGGAGAATATATGTAGCACAAGCAGATTACAAACAGAAAACACCTTCACTGGTTAAAAGAGGAAACAGCTGAGTGGGTGAGGCAGGATCTGAGAGCAGAAACTGAAAACCGAACACTGTGGAAGCAGAAAAGTGACACACAAGGAACTAAACATGACCACAAAGGAATAAAATCTAGAAATGAACACAAAGAAGTATAACAAAAACTGAGCTTCTCACATGGCTGAGGGTTCAGGCCCATGCAGATTACAGGTGGGGACAGAGCATCACCTTGGTTTATGCGGCAGTTGGCTTTGAATTGACCTCTAGAGTAGTTTTCCACATTCCCACTGAGTTCTCAGTGAAGACTCTTAGTGTTGATGTTATACAGTTTAAAGCCCTCCAGCATCCATGTGTGAGGCATGGAGTCAGAGGCTTTCCTGTAGTCAGTCCAGGCACTGCACAGGTTGGTGGGTCTGGTCTTACAGCAGCTGGTACCTGACTCCTCTGGTGTTGGTACCAGTTCCCCTCTGTCTCGCTCAGGTACTGACCCATGAACCTGTTTGTCACAGTCTGTAAAAGTAGGAGCCAGAATGCAGACTAAACACAAGGAGTTTTAAAAAACTTAAAACTTTAATAAAGACAAACAAAGAGGCAGCAACAAAGTCACAGGCAACACAAAGAGAGCAGGAGGATAACCAGACATTGTCACAGCTCCATCTGTTCCTGCCACGCCTCTTGCCACAGTCAAGTAACTTTCCTCAGTCCCACAGTTCAAGCCACGCCCATGTTGCCATGCCCATGTAATCAGCTTCATCTGTCTCACCTGTTCAGGCCACCATAAATACCCACAGCTCCCAAGATCTCACTGCCAGATTATTGAA
>NC_051444.1:371764-376777 GCF_001649575.2 Kryptolebias marmoratus
CTTTCCCTCTCGCCTCTGCCCCTTTCAGACCAGCCGGTCTGCTACGTTAAACCCAGCTAGAGTGGACTTACCAGTTCCGGTCCCGCCACTAGCCGATCACGTAAGTGAGACGATCAAAGACTTTGAGCCTGCTTCCAATCTCCTGGCAATAAAATCCTTAAAACGTTGCTGTGTCGTTGTGAGTTTGAGTTCTGCCAAGCCTCGCCTTGTCAGACATGGCATGAGGCACAACAATGGGGGAGTGAAGATTACCTGAGACTGGAAGGTTGTTTGGGGAAAGTGGCAGCAGGTGAGACTAATGATGACGAGGAACAGGTGTATGTAGGCGGAGCAGGACTGAGGAACAGATCTGAACATAATCATCACTGAATGACTAAAATAAACACTAAATGAGTTAAATAAAAACGCAAACGTGCAAAAATAACTACAAGAAACTCAGGATCCTGATGTTATTTATCTGTGAACAGAAAAAACAGCTTAAATCTACAAACTGAGTGTAATCCAAAATAAAAGAGGACAGGAGGAACTGAAAATAAAGACACAGCTAAACACAAACAAAGGTAAAAACAATAAAGACAAATTCTAATAAATCCAAGCTAATATTTGCAAAAACCTGAATATTTAAAAATGTTTAAAGTTTAAGCCGAAAACTCAAATAAATTAACAAAATAAAAACAGAAACCCAAGGTACAGAACAGGACTGAAATAACACAACACCAAACATGAATACAGAAAACATGAAACCACAACAAACTCAGAAATCATAAACTAAAGGAGTTTTAATCTCACAACCAAGATGTCTGTTACCAAGTTAGATCTTCACCACAGGTTCTGGTGTGAAGGTAAATACTTCTTTTAAAGTACTTTAGTACCAAACATACCTGTGGTGTTTATCTTGATAGTGGGAAGAAGATCAACGGGTCTCTGGATCATCCTGACCAACCAGATATTGATGCCATCAAGATGTTTGTAGGACAGATTCCACGGTCCTGGTCCGAGGAGCAGCTTCGGGAGCTGTTTGAACCTTATGGAGCAATTTATGAGATCAATATCCTCCGAGACCGGAGCCAGAACCCCCCACAGAGCAAAGGTCAGTGCGTAGTAACACACACACTTCATGCAGATAGGCAGGGCCTGCACCTGGAAACGTTTTTGGTCGTCAACAGAAGGAAGTTAGAGAAAGGACTTTCACTCCCTGAAGGTTCCCAAATATAGCTCCACCTCAGAGACAAACGATCCGGATTCACACAAAGATCAATAAGAATCTTTTATTCTTTGGGTTTTCATGTTAACAGTTTTTGTTTTGCAGTTAAAAGAAAGTATGATTTTAAAAGTTGTAGGTGTTAACAGTTTTCTGCCTTCCTTTGCAGGCTGCTGTTTTATAACGTACTACTCTCGTAAAGCAGCCCTGGAAGCACAGAACGCTCTGCACAACATGAAGATTCTGCCCGGGGTAGGTCTCTGTGTGTTCATATGCAAACATGGCGCCACTTTGAGCTGAAACCCATCAGATTTGATCTAAAGGCTGCGCTCTGAAATGAGCCGGGCTCAGAGACCAGCTGAGGAGCTCAGAGTAGAGCCGCTGCTCCTCCTCATTGAAAGGAGTCAGCTGAGGTGGTTCATCTGATTCGGGCATGTCCCGCTGGGAGGAGACCTCGGGGGGTTCTGGATCCTCTCAGGCCTGAGAACTTCTTGGGGTCCTCCAGGAGGAGCTGGAGAGGGAGGTCTGGGCTTCTGGACCTGCTGTCTCTTTCTATGGGGAATTTTATTTAAATAAAGTTTAAAACACTGAGAAATCTGAAAATATCTTGACAAATCTTTGTGTTTCCTTGTTCAGCTGCAGCATCCACTCTGCACACCTGGACTTTATTTCCATGTTTTACTTTGTGAACTTCCTGTCATGTGGAAAGCTTGTAAGATTCTGGGTTTTATCTGGTTTTTGTTCAGATGCACCACCCCATCCAGATGAAACCAGCTGACAGCGAGAAAAGCAACGGTAAGAACTTTCTGTTTTTTAATCTTTTTCTCTAATTGCTGCTGAAAACAGAGTTATAGACGTTGTTGTTATGACTCAACTGGTGAAATTATTTGATGTAATAAGATTAAATATCAGACTGAAGGTTATTCCTCTGGATGTTATTCTGTTTCCTGTTGTCTGTAACAGTAAAATGGCTGCTGTCTCCATTTGGACCCACTATTACTAAACACAGCTGAACAGTTTTAAATTTTAAAAATTACATAAAAATCAAAAAGCACATTACAATAATTTCATCTCTAAATGTATTTGCAGCTGCACAAATATTAAAATCTCATTTGTTGTGGTGAAAATGGTACAAAACACATTTTCAGACCTTTAGGAATAATGTTGAGTTGTAAACGACACAAACAATATAAACATGTTTTTATCCTCTGCTGCCACGATGGAAAACGAGCAGTTGTGTGTGTCTGTGTCTGTGTGTTTCTGTCTGTGTCTGTGTGTTTCTGTCTGTGTGTGTTTCTATCTGTGTGTTTCTGTCTGTGTGTGTTTCTGTCTGTGTGAGTGTGTGTGTGTGTCTGTGTGTGTGTGTGTGTGTTTCTGTCTGTGTGAGTGTGTGTGTGTCTGTGTGTGTGTGTTTCTGTCTGTGTGTGTGTGTAGTTTGGGGGTCCTGTTGACTCAAAGGCTGACGGTTCTGATGACAGGAGTTTTTGTAGGGAGCAGGAGACGAGAGCTGGTCCAGGGAGCAGAGAGGACAGGTGGGTCCATGGAACCTGAGGGACACCAGACGTTAGGCCTCAGTTTGGAAGAACTCAGGACGTCTGTGTGGGACTTCTAACTGTTGCAGAGCTGGATCTGGATCTGGCAGGGTGAAGACTACAGTGTAGAATATGTAGGTGGACCAGATGAGGACAGACCCCAGGACACCTGGACTGTGGACAGATGAAGGGACAGGATGGACAAACCATGCTTGAAGGAATCAAAGGTTGTGGCAGGAACCCTTTGCTCTCCATCGCTGGGCACCAACTGAGGATCCAGAAAAAGTCTCACACAAGAGAGGAGTTCAGGATAAGACCCTGCAAAGATCCTCCTGCCTGAAGACTGCCAAGTTTTAAGGCTTTTGTTGTCCGTACCCCCAGCAGACACCCAGAAGACACTGGTTGGTCTTCAACCATCCTAGGAGCATAAGGGGCCAGGTTGGGTCACAGAGGAGTCAGGGAAACTGGCTTTAAGAAGACAGCTTCAAACAGACCACACAGAGAAGACCACATGACTCAGTCTTAAAGGCCCAAGGTAGCACAGAAAAGGTTTCTAGGAGTCAACTTTAGGTGGTAGATCTTTTTAGAAGCTCAGCTCATTTAGGTTATATAAAAAGGAATACCATTTCCTGTTCCTGGAAAATCTGAGTCAGCAAAAGTAAAGGAACTAACCAGAAGATGTTAGAACCCATCCATCCATCCATCCATCCATCCATCCATTCATCCATCCATCCATCCATCCATCCATCCATCCATCCATCCATCCATCCATCCATCCATCCAGTAAAAGACAGTTCAGTGAATTGTTGTCTTGTGTTCTGTGCAGCAGTGGAGGACAGGAAGCTCTTCATTGGAATGATCTCCAAGAAGTGTAATGAAAACGACATCCGCCTGATGTTCTCTCCATACGGACAGATCGAGGAGTGTCGGATTCTTCGAGGCCCTGATGGACTCAGTCGTGGTAAAATCATACTGATCATTCTTTAAACAAATTTAAAAATGGTTTAAATTAACTGTGTTTTTGTGGGCAGAATGGAAGGTCTTCAGGAAGTCAGCAGTTCTCTGATCTCATTCCTTACAGTAAAATATTTTACTAACAGTTTTCAGGCTGAACTGAAAGCAGAACCAAGTAGAAAAATTTTATCTTTCCGCAGCAAACCAAAATGTCAGCTAAAAACAAAATCTATCACAACAGTAGCTGAAAGCAAAATAAGCAGAACCACAGCCAATAGCTGAAACAAGCAGAACAGCAGTTAAAAGCTGAATCTTTGCTACTCCTACACCAAACTGTAAAATATTTTTTTTTCTTTCAGGATGTGCATTTGTAACGTTCACAGCTCGACAGATGGCCCAGTCAGCCATTAAGTCCATGCATCAGAGTCAGACCATGGAGGTAACATCAGCACTAAATACAGATTCGGGTGTTTTACAGGATTGTGTTTACTGTAGAAATATGGCAGCAGATTAATGAAAGACAAGGGGGAAAAGTTTAATTAAACATTTATTTATTGGTTTGTTTGTATTTCATCCCTAAATAACTCAGGGCTGTTCGTCTCCCATCGTGGTGAAGTTTGCTGACACCCAAAAGGACAAAGAGCAGAAACGCCTCGCTCAGCAGCTGCAGCAGCAGATGCAGCAGCTCAGTGCTTCTTCAGTGTGGGGGAATCTCTGTGGGTTCAACAGTCTGGGCCCGCAGTACCTCGCCGTGAGTTCAGCTCAGCGTTTATTCTGAAAAAACTAATCAGACAGCCGACAGAGACGTTTAATCCAATGATCCTGCTGCTGGTTTCAGCTCTACTTACAGTTACTGCAGCAGGCAACGTTCACTGGGAATACACTCAACAACCTGCACCCAGTTTCAGGTACACACACACACACTGGCAATTACATGATCCTCCAACTTTCATGGAGGTGAGCAATGAAAACTGAAAGTAGTAAATGTTTTAAGGCTTGCATTGTATAAGTTTACCACTGGCTGCATAATGACCCACGTTCTCTGCGCTGGGAGTAATTTGAGTAAATCCTGAAGACTCAGGTCTGTGCAGCACAGAGAGAAAATGAAATGTTTTGTGTCGTGGTCAGAGGAAGGAATGACTGTTGAACCTGATTGTGTGTCAGGTCTCAGCACCATGCAGAACCTGGCTGCTTTAGCAGCAGCAACAACGACGACACAAGGAACGTCTTCAAGCTCCACCTCCATGATGGCGTCTAATAACTCACTCAGTGCACTAACCAGCTCAGGTAACGCTGACCAGCTCAGGTAACTTTAACCAGCTCAGG
>NC_051444.1:376877-379948 GCF_001649575.2 Kryptolebias marmoratus
GAGTTAAATATAAAGTTTATCAGAGTTAAATATAAAGTTGATCAGAGTTAAATATAAAGTTTATCTGAAGAAACTCACCATCTTTGATAAAATCGTTGGAAATACCATCAAAGTTTCCACACAGCCCACACGTCTGTTTCTGATATTTCTGATCGATTTCAATCTGTGAAGAAAATAAAATCAACACTTTATTCAATAAAATGAATAAAATCAGGGGTCCAGGGAAACAGAGACCCTAATGACCCTCAGGAGGGAGGGGAGGGAGATTATTCTGCTGATGAGTTTAGCTGCAGAAATGGAGCATCATGCAGTTAAAGCTTGGAATTTAGAAGTGAGAAATCTCCCTGATGGGAAGAGAAACATCTTCAAATACAGAACAGAAATCCAGATGTTTTCCTTTTAAAACTTTGAGGATTCTGTAACTGTGAGTTTAAATCAGTTTCCTGTCAAATAAAATGTGTAACTGTGAGTTTAAATCACTTCAGATGTGTTTGTGTGAGCTTCATACATCGAAGGAGTCGTCCAGATTCCAGACAGCTTTGATCCCAAGACTGGCTTCAACAAAGATGGCCGATTCTGTTCGTTTAATCGTGACTCCGAACGCAACGTGTGGCAGAGACACCCTGCAGCAACCAGACAGGAAAATATCAGCTCAAAGTGCACTTTTTATCCAGTCAGCTCTAAACTTCACACCACGAGTGACAAAATGTGACTTTTTAACAGATCAAATATAAACTTTAGGTTAAATTGTCCTGTTTTCATTTTATAAAATACTTATAGAAACTAACATCAGGCTGGATTGTTAAAAGTTGTGATAAAAATGTTTTTGGACAGAAATAAACTCAGAAAAGGAAGAATTTCCTTTAAAAAGAGGCAGAGATGAGGAGAGACCCATCAGTGTCTGAACTGGACCTGGTTCTGGGCTGAGCCCGGTTCTGGTTCTGACTGAACTCACGTCTTCTCATTGACGGTCACTGAGCTGTTGGAGATCTCCAGGATCAAACCGTCCAGCTTCATGGTGATGCTGCTGATGGAGGAGCTGATGGAGGAGGAGCTGATGGAGGAGGAGCTACTGGAGGAGGAGGAGCTGATGGAGGAGGAGCTACTGGAGGAGGCGCTGCGTCTCATCTGGACGTTGAAGCCTTCGTAGCTCCCGCTGCACTGAGACAGCAGGACGTGGTTACAGGTGGAGGGAAGCTGGAAGAATTGTCCATCGAAGGTCTTGAAGTGATGGTTTCCCCACGTCGTGCACACTCGGCCGATATGAGACACGTTCGCTGCAGAAACGTTCAAATCATTCAGAACACGATGCTTCATCTGATCAAAGCTGTTCAAATAAAACGGATCGGTACCTGAGTCCAGGTTCAGAGTCTGGAGAGAAGGAACGATGGTGACTGTAGAAAAAAACAAAATCTTTTTAAGAGACCGAATAAAAATCCTGCAAACAGTTTGAAACCCAAGAGAAAAAGATTCCAAATGATCTGAAGACGTTTAACTGAACTAACGGAGAACCTGAGCAAACTGCTCCAGCTGCTCTCCAGATGTTCAGCAGGATTTAGATCAGGGCTCAGAAGGCCTTCAGAACAGTCAGATGTTTGGTTCTGACCCGTTCTTGGTGTTTTGGACCCATGAGCTGAGACTGAGACCGAGCTTTCTGACTCTGAGCAGAACATCTGGCTCCAGAAAGTCTTCAGGTTTCATTGGACCCTGAACAGATTCAGGACCAGAACAGAACCGGGCCTCCTCCATGTTCCCCTGCAGGTTCAGGGTTCTGCTCTTTGGTTCTGGTTTGGGTCTGTGGTCCAGAGCTCTAAAAGCTCCAGTTTTGTCTCATCTGTCCAGAGGACATTCTCCCTGAAGTTGTGTGGATTCTCAGTCTGTATTTTGTTCCAGTCTTGTGTTTTTATGACTTGGTGTCTTCTGCTGTCTTCCATTAAAGCTGCAGAGTATTCAGACCAACGTCCACCCCTCACCTCAGAGCTCCGTCCAGACCTGTGGACCCGTCACACAGCGGCCGTCTACAGCAGCCGTCTACAGCAGCCGTCTACAGCAGCCGTCTACAGCAGCCGTCTACAGCAGCCGTCTACAGCGGCCGGCTACAGCAGCCGTCTACAGCGACCGGCTCACGGTACGAAAACAACGAAGCTACGAACGGTCTGATCTCTTTGGAAGTCGTTCGGGGCTCTTTGGTTGCAGTTCGTATTATCCGTCTCTTCTGTTTGTCTTCAGTTGTCCTCTTGTGGACATGTCCAGGGAGGCTGTCTCCAGTCCTGAGGACCTTGACCTTCTGTAGTCACAGTCTTTGAATGAATCAGTGTCTCCTGAGACAACCCTGTCCTCAGCTTCCTGAGCTCCATGTCAGTAAATATATCTACATACTTTCTATCCACAGAAAGAACCAGGATTAAAACTATTTATAACATTTGGTTAAACTAATTTCAGAGACTTAAAGATCAAAAGTTAGAACTTTGAAAATATTTAAAATTTATTTGTCAGAAAAGCTTCAGAAACTTCAGCACCTTAAAATTCAAGTCAAGTTTTCAGGTGAGGATTTACCTGTCTGAGAGAAGGCTCCGCCCAGCTGGGTCAGGTAGGAGAACCACAGGCTCAGCAGGACTCTGTGGGTCCACATGTTGGTCCTGATGAGTCTGAATGACGGGCCTCAGCAGAACCGCTCCTTTTATAGGTGGAGAGACGACTATTTACTCTGCAAACAGGCAGCTGCCGCCCATCTTCATCGTCCTCTGCTTCTTCATCATCCTCTGCCTCCTTCATCGTCCTCTGCCTCCTTCATCATCCTCTGCTTCTTCATCATCCTCTGCCTCCTTCATCATCCTCTGCTTCTTCATCATCCTCTGCCTCCTTCATCATCCTCTGCCTCCTTCATCATCCTCTGCTTCTTCATCATCCTTTGCCTCCTTCATCGTCCTCTGCCTCCTTCATCATCCTCTGCTTCTTCATCATCCTTTGCCTCCTTCATCGTCCTCTGCCTCCTTCATCATCCTCTGCTCCTTTATCATCCTCTGCCTCCTTCATCATCCTCTGCCTCCTTCATCATCCTCTGCCTCCTT
>NC_051444.1:381144-382417 GCF_001649575.2 Kryptolebias marmoratus
ATCATTCTCTGCTCCTTTATCACCCTCTGCTCCTTTATCATTCTCTGCTCCTTTATCACCCTCTGCTCCTTCATCATCCTCTGCCTCACATGGAAAACAGAAGAAAATTAAAGAACATTTGATCATTCGAGCCTTCTAATTAGAGTTTAAAATATTCCTTGTTTGTTTTTTTACATTAAAAGTACAAATATGTTGGTAGTACTGCTGCTGAGACGACTTCAGATTAATAATTAGTGGATATTTAGTCAAAACGTAATTTTACTTTATAATGATAAACAGATATGAAGGAAATAGAACTTTATTCTGATTATTATTCAAACTAATGAACATTTTGTTTATCTGCTGGGATTAAATAAAGTTTTTGGTTCTCATGCTGTTTGTTGTGGATCAGAAAAGATTTCCTGGGTAAAAATAAAACTACATATTTAGTATAAACTGTGATATTTGAATGCTGCGCAGCGAAGCCAACGTGACACGCTGTTCAGATGCAAACATGTGTTTCTTTAAGGAGGAGGATGGTTGCTGTGTCAACAAACCAAAGACTCCAGGATCTACACCCCGTGAAGATTTAATCCCACTCAGCTGCTGATTTAAAGAGGAAATGTGGTGAAATGTTGTGTTTCTGACGTCCATGTTTCATTCTGCTCGAATGGGGAAGAACCTGAACGCACCACGGTGTGGTCCAGGGTCCAAAGGACCATGAAGACCGTCCTCTGTCTAACCCTCAGGACAAATGTGGAGTTCTGGGAACATCCTGGTTGAGCAGGAACGTCTCCTCTCCACCCATAAGTCAGTGAGAGGTCTGGGCTGTCAGTGTTTGCTGCCTTGCCCAAAGGCTCTGTGTCACAGCGGATCAGCGTGTTCTGTTTGGATTCGGTGACCCCACAGTTCTTGAGCTTCAAAGTCCTGAGTAAACACCTGGAGCTAGGTGGTGATCAGGGAGCAGGATGTGGCTGCAGCTGGAGGTTTGGACCTGAGGGGTTCTGTTTGATTAAAGATTTCAGCTTAAATCCAAGTCAAACAAACACTTGGATGTCGGCTCGTATCTGAGCAACCTTCGGCTGTGGTGCCAAAGGCTGATAGTACTGAAGGCTGATGGTACTGAAGGCTGATGGTACTGAAGGCTGATGGTACTGTGGGCTGATGGTACTGAGGGCTGATGGTACTGAAGGCTGATGGTACTGTGGACTGATGGTACTGAAGGCTGATGGTACTGTGGGCTGATGGTACTGAGGGCTGATGGTACTGCAGGCTGATGGTACTGAAGGCTGAT
>NC_051444.1:393587-398755 GCF_001649575.2 Kryptolebias marmoratus
GGCTGATGGTACTGTGGGCTGATGGTACTGAAGGCTGATGGTACTGTGGGCTGATGATACTGAGGGCTGATGTTCTAAGTTCTAGAGGAAGTTGGGTTCTGGTCCATCTTCATGTTGAATCTGATCTGAAACAGAACTTTTCTCTTCTCTGGTTTGTTCTGGTTCTGTTTGCTCTCATCTCTGGACAACTAAATGCTGGTTTTATTACCTTTGGGACCAGGCAGAGTAAATACAAACATTTTGTTAGATTAAAACCTTTAAGTTTGGATTTTTATGAAACAGATTGTGATCATGTCAGAAATGAGAGCAGCTTGGTCCTGGACCGGGTCAGCTTTGGGTCGGGACCGGCTGACCCGGACTGGGGAGGACTCAGATTAAAGAGGAACACGTGGCGGTAAAATAATTCACTTTATTTTATCGTACAAAAACAAAAAACAGCCGCAGAAAATATGTGCAACAAAAAAAAAAAACCTCTACAGAAAACTGAAGCAGACGGCTTCAGGAGCCGTTTTCATGTGGCTCTTCATCCATATCTTCATCATCCTCTGCATGGGCCCCGTTATTCATCTCCTCGTAGTCTTCCTCCATATGTGCTTCACCCTCAGCACCACCCTCCTCCTCCTCCTCCTCTTCCTCCTCCATCCCACTTCCTGTTTTGACACAAAACAACAACATGCATTCATCAAAAATAAAACCTAATTCACAATAAAAACATTAAAAATCCACAACATTACAAGAACAACTTTATTTTTAATAAATGTGTAAAAATAAAGTGGTTCAGACTGTAGAATAAATAAAAACTGAATGATGTATAAACTTAGATTTTATTCACAATAAACAGATCAGATGTAGAAACTGAGAAAATGACCTATTTTTAGAGTAAAATCTCTTTACAGATGTTCCAGATGTTTCCCTCATCAGTCTGTAAACATCTGGACCTGAGGTTGTCCCATTCTGTCTGTTCAACAGTCCTGGATGGGAGCAGATGTTGTTCTAAAACCTGAGGCACTAATGCACCCCCATACCATCAGAGAGGCAGCTGGATGGTGAACCTCTCAGCCCTCTGACCCGTTAACCTTTAACCTCAGTAGATCCTAAATGGTCCTCCAGATGTTTCTGACTCTTCAGCCTCTTGTTTCTCCTGATGTGTTGCTGTGACCTGATTTATGTCTCAGTTTGAAAACTGAATCTGTTGTGAATAAAATCAGGTTTTTAAGTTTTATAAATCAGTGAATTCTTTTTTTTCCACAATGTGCCCATTCTGTCAGAACCGTGGTTGTTCTCATTTACAGCAGTGAAACTTTTCACCAGTTCCAGATTATCTGTTAATCCGCTCAGATTTAATAAACAGGTCAAACCCGATCCGGTCCACTTGGGTTCTGACTGACCTGGTCTCAGGTCCCGACCCGGGATCTGTCCCGCCTGCAGCATTCCCTTCAGCCTCTCCACCTCCGCCAGCGAGGAGGCGTTACTGATGGCGCTCTGCAGACAGGAAGAGGGTTAATCTGGGCTCGGTTCTCAGCAGAACAAACCCGCGGATCTTCAGCAGCTCTCACCTTGATGGCTTCCACCTCCGCCTGAGAAGGTCCGGTTCTCCTCTTCTCCTGCTGCACTGGGACTCCAGGAGTGAACCTGGGAGGAGGAACGCCACAGTCAGAATCCGGACCGGGTTCCAGGTTTCTCAGAAAGCAAATGAAAGCAGCAGCTGATCGACAAGCTTCACAGGAATAAAAGAATAAAACTCACGTTTTCATCCGGCGGGAGAGATCTTTGGCCAGCTGAGCCCCTCGTTTGCCTTTAAACATTTTCTCGGCCTCCTGCCGCTCCTGGAACAACACGACCGTCTCAGAACAAACCTGGATTCTGCCGTTAGTCGGGATTAGATCTGCTGCTGGTCTCACCTTCAGCTTCACCTTCTGGAAGTCCAGGACTCGGATCTGCGGCAGTTTGTTGATGACGTACAGCCGGTAATGCTTCTTGTTGGTCACCGGGTTCCTCAGCAAGCTGCAGATCATGAATTAACCACTGAGAATCAAAGAACGCAGGAGAACCTGAGAAGCAGAAGGTCCGAGTTGTACCTGAGGAGGGTCAGGGTCTTCACCGAGGCCAGAGGGTCCAGGTCTCCCTGCAGGACGACAAACAACAGGACCCGGTCAGAGCGGTTCTGAAACAAGGCCTAATAAGGTTCTGTGGGCTCAGACCAGAACCGGGTTCCTCACCAGGTCCTGGATGTTGTTGTTCGTCAGAACCAGTTCTCTCAGGCCCGGCAGAGCCTGCTCCAGGTTCTCCCCGATACGGCTGCAGACAAACACCAGAACGTCAGTCTTTTATGGTCCTGCGGGTTCTCCAGGTTCTCCGTGAGCAGCAGAACTTACCAGATCCGGTTGTTGTTCATCAGAACCGTCTTCAGCCTCTTCAGCAGAGGGAACCCGTCCAGTTTCCTCACCTCATTATCCGAGAAGTCGATGGCGTCAAACTGGTCCAGAGTGGCTCCGAGGTTCTCCAGAACCGGGATCTTATAACCTGGAACATCGATAACAGGAAATATCAGCTGATTCCAGAGCCCCCTGACCCTGACCCGAACCCGGCCCCGGACCCGGACCCGGACATTTTAATCCCGACTCCGTGAAGCTGCTTTATAAAAACCACCAGCTTCCTGCCTTCACACATGAACCGTTTCCGGTCCGGTTCGGGTTCGGGTCTGAGGACTGAGGCCTGATGCAGTGGAGGCGGTACCTCGGAGGTCCAGTTCCCGGTCCCGGACGGGGTTGGTGTACTGAGCAGCCTGCTCGATCAGCTCCGCGGATAATTTCACCATGACGGAAACAAACGGAACCAACTCAAACTCTACTTCATTAAACGAACCGGTTCCGAACCCACGCTGCCGCCAGAACAAAGATTTCTTCTTCGTCTTATTTAACCGGCTACTGTTGTTCTTCTTCTGGGTTTTTGTGTTAACCTCCAGCTGCACGGCGCCACCTGCCGGTCCGGACGAGAACTGCAGATTAAAATCAGATTATTTTATCCGTTTTTTTGTCTGTTTTCAGCCAGAATCTGGACCCAGATCCGGACTGGAAGAAGGTCTGGGTCCAGCTTCAAAATTCACATGTGAGGAGGGGTTTATTTAAAAATAGAATCAGGGTAGAAAAAGGTTAGAACTGAACCCGGTTTTACAAAGAACACCAAAGAATAGTTCAGTTTCAGTGTTCTGTTCACAGAATATACAGATATTAAAATGAAAGGTAAAGGTTTCATTTTGATTTCAGGAAACCCAGAACATAAAACACCACCAACCAACGTTTCAAGAGCTGCCACCTTAAAGCGAGGTCGTGGGTTTGCTTCCCGGCCTTCCTGGGTTGAGATTACATGTTTACTCCTGGGTTTCCTCCACAGACTGAAACATGCATGTTAGGTTCAGTGACTCTAAATCGTCCCCAGGTGAGAGGATGAATGCTTTGTCTCTGTGCGTCCCTGTGATGGACACCTGTCCAGGTGTCCTCCGCCTGTCTTTGTGACGGCTGGAGATGGACAGCAGCTCCCTGTGACCCAGAAAGGAGAAGAAGGTAAAGAAAATGGATGGTTGGTTTGACAAAGAAAACAAGAATGATGATTTTACAAAAAAAACATCCCCTAAATTTGCCATTTTAAAACAAATAACAACACAAATATATGAAATTCTAAAACATCTGCAACATGAATCAGATATCTGACAGAAAGTGTATTTCTATCTTTTTATGAGCTCCTGGTTTCACTGATCTCAGGTGTTGTTACTGCTCCTCACCAGCAGGCGGCGCTGGTTAAACTCTCACAGGACGGAAGTCTCGCGATAAGACCAAGTCTCGCGATAAGAGCGATCACCGGAAGCTTCCAGATGATGATTTCCGAGGAAGTTCTTCCCGAAAACAAACAGAACCAGAACCGCTCGGTCCGCGGGAGTTTTTACTAATCTGTAAAACTGAAAATGGACGAAGTGGAGATCCGAGACCTCAATGAGGACAAGTTACCGGTTCACCCGCCTCTGAAGAACCAGGACCTGTCGGATCTGGGTCAGACCGGTAAGAAGCGACACGTCAAACTTCTGAACATGACCGGAAACCAAGTGTTGCCATCACGATGAACAATGAGAGCAGAAAATTAAAGCCAAAGTAGATAAATTCTTAGTCAGAAACCGCGTGCTCGTGTGTTTCCGTGCAGCTGCAGAGGTTCTGTCTCAGTACGGCTGGTACCTGCTGGCTGCCACCTTCACCGTCTACCTGCTCATCCAGCACCTGAGGAGGACCATATCCAGAACCAGCATCCAGGACCAGAACCCACGCACTCAGCAAGGTACCGGATTTTTCAGTTAGTCTTCAGTTCAGACAGGTTCTGTTGGACCTGAGATCTGGACCCTGCCGAACTTTAACACCTTGACATTATTTAGTAAAAGCTTCAGTCATGTTGGTTTCTGGATCTGCAGATGCTTCGGTAGTAGCCAGGAGGCAGGAGTCCATGGAAGCAGCTCGGAGGAAGATGCAGGAGGAGCTGGATGCTAAAGCGGCCATCTTTAAAGAGAAACAGAAACAGGTCCAGTACCAACCAGAACCCCGATGGTTTCTGCTCAGACTCAGAAGTGAACGTTTGTTTTATTCTTTCAGCAAGAAGAAGAGAAACGAAGGCAGAAGATTGAGGTCTGGGAGAACATGAAGCAGGGCAAGAGCTGCCGGGGAACTGCTAAGGTGAGGTCAAAGGTCACCTGATCCCCACTTTAACTGAATAAACTAAAACAGTAAAGTTTCATATGGTGTTTGGAAATGTAGAAATATCTGAACAAAATCAGGCTTTTTAATCCAGATTTATCCTTTAATTTGTAGTTACAGTAAACATTATGAGTTAAAGGATTTGTTGCTGCTTGTCAAACATCTGTTTTTACTGAACATCTGGTCCAGAAAAGGAGGAAATGAGCTGAAACAAAAGCATCTACGTTCTGTGTTCTCTGATTAATGCGTCTCAACTGCAGACCAGCGAAGAGGCCAGCTCACCATCATCATCATCAGAAGTACGGAAGCCAAAGACAGACAAAAAGCCTCTACGCAGTACCGGTGAGTTCTTCACTTCATCAGAACCCTCAGATCTGCTGTAGGTGGGTCTGTAGGTGGGTCAGCAGGTGGGTCAGCAGGTGGGTCTGCAGG
>NC_051444.1:399689-403495 GCF_001649575.2 Kryptolebias marmoratus
GCAGGTGGGTCTGTAGGTGGGTCTGCAGGTGGGTCTGCAGGTGAGTCTGGGGTCTTTGCTGACAAGGATGAAGATCATGTCTGTGACACGTTTGAAACAAAGATCCGTCAGTCTGTGTTCTGATCCCCTATGTGTTGAAGGAACTGCTCCTGGTTCCTGCAGGAACTGTTCCTGGTTCCTGGTTCCTGTTACAGAGTCTGTGTTGTTCTGTTTCAGACTACAACCCCCTGATGGGACAGGGAGGAGGCTCCTGCTCCTGGAGACCTGGGAGGAGAGGACCATCAGCCGGAGGATGAGGTTAAAGGCTGGAGGTGCTGGTTTTACGACCTTTGACCTCCCTCAGCCTGTAATGCACATTGGCTGGTTGGACCAAGCTGACGATGAACACAAACCCCCTCTGACCTCTGACCTCTGCACCACACAAACAATTTATACTCATGTGTGTCAGAAAAATCAGTTCAAATTGTGAAAAATGTCTACTTTTAAACAAAAAGACAAACTCTCCAAAACTATGTCAAAGCTCAGATCTCAAAGCAGGAATTTAGAGCAGCTGAAGAGCGAATTACAGATGCTTTCAGGACAGAAACAAACCGGGTTCAGCCGGGTTTCCATAGAACCACCAAACAGAGTTCAGGAGCCACGGAACCACCAGGCAGAACACTCAGCTTGTGGCTCGAGAATCCTGTAAAGAACAGTTCCCCTCCTGTGTTTTCATTTTGTTTGTTTTTAGGAAATCTGTAAAGTGGAAACAAACTCTGACCCTTTGGGGTGACGATTGTAACTCTGTCACCAGCAGAGGCTAAAGGGCGATAATGTTTTTATGTGTTTGCAGAACATCAGGAACCAGAGGAGAGGTTTTAATTAAACTACAACTGATTAACCTTTTGAATCAACCCAAGATGGCTGCCACAACTAATCCACATTAGCAGAGCCAGAAATGTCAGTTTCACAGATGCTGAGCTGAGAGTCATCCTGAACACACACTCTGAGGTGCTGACAGATCGCAGCGCTTCAACTCCATCATTTCTCATCATCAGTCTAAAACTCTGGCGGGTGATATGCATTCAGCCGTCAATTAAATATTAATAATAATAAAAAACTTCAGTTCCTGCTCTGAGCTTTGGGTTTTTCAGATTAAACCTTAAAATTTGAATCATTTCATGAGTTTTAAGCTTCCATGATTAGTAATTACTTTGAGAATGTCTCGATTATTTTAAAGACGCCAGTCTGGGGTCAAAGGTCAGGTTCTTGTGTAATTGAAAGCTTGTCATGAAGCTGTTCCTGGAAATGGTTTTTAACCAACAGGTTTGGCCGATCAGGTCCTCCGTCGATGTTTTGTTTTCTTTATTGACTCCTGCAGCTAAAGATTAAAGCTTCATCTGATCGAAGCGTTTGGAACGAGAAGATTATCGGTTAATTCTGACAAACCGTAAATTCTCAACATCTTATTTGAGTAGTTTAACGTTTAAAACTGCAAGAAAATTCTTTTTGTTTTGTTTCTTTTTCTGCAATAAAGAATATCTGAAGGTTTGTTGGGTTACATTTAGTTTGACAGACAGAGACAGACAGTCCATCCGTGCACTGAAGGACACTTTCTGAGAGTTTAGTCAAACAGTTACTGATGAGAAATTGTGAAATTGCACAATAAGATTAATTAGAGTCTTAAAATCAGCCATTTCTGCTCCTACTTGTTCCTGCTTGTTCCTGATCCAAATGGAAAAATGACCTCATTAGGTTCTGCAGAAGCCTGTTAATGACTCAGCAGTTGAACAGGAAATAACTTCATGCTGGTAAAGTTTAAATGCAGCAAGCTTCAAACTATTTAAAGGAAATGTGACAAACATTAAATGTTGTGCTTTAATTTTGAAATAGCAGAAGGTTTATGTACATGAAGAAAATATCTGATATGGGGTTTTAATTTTAAAATTAAACATTTATTTGGATTGATTGTGTCTGAATATTCTGGTGTGTTTTTTATACTGATGTGAAATCAAATATTGCAATTAGGAAATGTTTTATATGTATTTGGGCTTTAGTTGAGAAATAAACACTTTTTATTCTGAGTGATAATAAAATAAAACTGGTCGGTGGAAACTGGATGATGTTCAGTTTTCAAGATATTAGAATCTGAAGCCTCTGATTTTGTTTTTTGGGGAAAAAAAACTTTTTCTTTTTATCTGAACAGAAATACATTCAGATTAAACAATTACTTTATCTAGGATTTCCAGTTTCAAAAGATTTATTTAAAATAATTTTCTTCACCTGAGGAATTCAGAACAAGTATATTTATGTTATCTTATTCACATTTATCTCTAAATCACAAAGTAACTGCGTCGCCTTCATTTTCTTAATTAAAGGTTTGTTTTTATAAATATAAGATGGTATTTTTTCCGAGAATTTGTTGTATGAATTTAAAAATTGAACAAAATAAGTAAATAACTCACTTTTAGCTCTTTTTTTGGTGAATTTACGGTACTTGACTGCACTTCCGGTAAAAATATTTCGTCATCGCAGAGCCGGCCAGAGTGGCTACGGAAACCCTGCTAGGACAAAAAGCCAGTAAAACCCCCGAGATCAGCGATCGACATTATTTCAACAACCGAAAGAGAAAAAGAAGCCGTGAATACCCTTTAAAAGCTGAAACGAAATAAAAAGAGCCGATTTGGTCGATGAGCAGAGGGTTTGTCCGTGTTGGACAGCCTGGTGACCGGCGGGAAGCAGCGGAAGACAACGGTTCAGGTGGCCGCTTCAAGGAGACAGACTGCTGCGATGCTACGTAGGCATCTGGAAGAAAAGGGCTTCTAGTCGAAGGCAGCTTTCTGGAGTCACTGCAACTCCATCGAGCCCTTTTTAGGTTTTCTGTTTTAGTCTTTGGATTTTATGAACTAATTTACTTTCTTACTCAAACACTGTTCGGGAAGATTTAAATCGAGTTGTGTGGAATGGCAGGTCGAAGCAGAAGAGCGTGGTTCAGTGTTCTGCTGGGTCTGGTTGTCGGCTTCACCCTGGCTTCCAGGCTCATTTTACCCAAAGCCACCGAGCTAAAGAGAGCCGGACAGAAGCGGAAAGCTAACCCTGCAGCCTGCGGGCTCAACGGGGCTCCGAGGAAGGAGCCCGGCGGGGCTCTGTGGGCGCCGCAAGTTAACAGTTCCCCGCCGACCGAGAAGCCAGGCTACGGGAGCAACAGTTTCCTGTTCGTCGGGGTGATGACGGCCCAGAAGTACCTGAAGAACCGAGCCGTGGCAGCACACAAGTACGTGACTCTTCTCCACACGGTGTTCTTCACGGACACCTCCAGGATCACAGCGTTTTAATCCAAACTGTCGAAGTTTTTTATCAAAAGCTCCCCGGAAGGAGCCTGTGGCTGTAAGCTAGCTGGCTAACAGAAACATTATTTTATTCATCCTTTATTTTACCGGAGAAAACCAACAAAGTATCATGTGAAGAAGTTACAGAAGTTTAGTGATTTTAGCAAATCTATCACTTTTCTTTAATCCACTCTTACAAATTCATTATTCAACCCTTTAAAACAATATTTAACAACAAGATCATCATATAAAGCTTAAATCTGAAGGAAACTATTTACCTTTCTGACCCCTGCCTCCTGTTCTTTCCATTAAATGTCAGGAAATACTAATTTACTTCAATTACGAGATAATACTAATACACCTCGATCACAACCTCATAAATACTAATACACCTCGATCACGACCTCATAAATACTAATACACCTCGATCACGACCTCATAAATACTAATACACCTCGATCACGACCTCATAAATACTAATACACCTCGATCACGACC
>NC_051444.1:405745-417063 GCF_001649575.2 Kryptolebias marmoratus
CGATCACGACCTCATAAATACTAATACACCTCGATCACGACCTCATAAATACTAATACACCTCGATCACGACCTCATAAATACTAATACACCTCGATCACGACCTCATAAATACTAATACACCTTGATTACAACCTCAGACAGTCTAAGAAGTCTGAAGTGTTTCGGTTTCTTTAACATGCTGGTGGGTTTATGAACTTCCTGCTTTTTTGAAACTGAGAAGTGTTTTTTTTACTGCTGTTTTTTTTACTTCCCCTCAGATTTGAAGTATAAACCTCCCGGAGTACTATCTCAGTACTATTAGCAGTATGTCGCTGGGCTGCGACTAGCTGTAGACAAATCATTTCTCTCGGAGTCCCTCTGAATGTCGTACAATCTTGGGCCAGATGTTGCTGCAGGGATGAATTCCTGTTGCACAACACATTTATTTCCTGTTGGTCCAACTAACCTGGTTCTAAATGTGCGATGACGCCAGGCGCTCTTCTCCCTCTGCAGTTGTAACGCAGCTCCTCTGGGCCACGCTGTCGCAGCAGCGCCACCCAGTGACAGAAGAGCTAACAGCAACAGCACTCAGTGCCAACCTCTGAACACATGAACTAATGTACATTTTTGAGACTTGGAACTGCTCAACAGTCACAACAGTGCTGCTGCAGTTCTGCTATAGTTGTGTGTGAAAGTTGATCAACACAAGGTCTCTCCAGTCCAGCAGTCATTTTGTCCTCAGAGGAGAAGCTGCTGGAGGAAGACCTCCATCTTGGATGAGGACCAGGCTGCTGCGACCTCTTTGCTTCTGTCTGTCTCTCCCTGACTTTATCCGTTTGTTTGTTTGTTTACAGAACGTGGGCACAAACGATTCCCGGTCGTGTGGAGTTCTTCTCCAGCGAGGGCTCGGATACCTCCATACCCATTCCCATTGTGGCTCTGAAGAACGTGGATGACTCGTACCCGCCTCAGAAGAAGTCCTTCATGATGCTGAAGTACATGCACGACCACTACCTGGACAAGTACGAGTGGTTCATGAGGGCCGATGATGACGTCTACATCAAGAGCGAGAAGCTGGAGAGCTTCCTCCGGAGCCTGAACAGCAGCGAGGCCATCTTCCTGGGCCAGACGGGAATGGGGGCCCGGGATGAGCTGGGGAAACTGGCTCTGGAGCCCGGGGAGAACTTTTGCATGGGGGGTCCCGGTGTCATCATGAGCCGGGAGGTCCTGAGGAGAATGGTGCCCCACATTCGGGAGTGTCTACAGGAGATGTACACCACCCACGAAGACGTAGAAGTGGGCCGGTGTGTGAGGAGATTCGCCAGGGTCCAGTGCGTCTGGTCCTACGAGGTAGGAGTCTTCATTCTGTTCATTAAAGTCCAGATTCAAACATCAGTTGTTTGTGATTAAGTAGCTGGTTATTAGCCTCCTTAACGAGCCGCAGCAGGCCGTATGTTTATCTGCTAACATGCTAACAGCGTTAGCTGGATGTTTCTCCTCTGGTAGACGAGCCGTGACTGAATAAAACCTACAACCAGCCCACAGCGTGTTCCCTCCCTCCCCCACAGCCGATGAAAGGCCGGGTCAACGGGCCTGACCCTCTGAAGTTTATTTAACGCTCCACACATGAGGACGGAACAGGAAGTGAATGTTGATGTAAAACAGCCTGTCCTCGGTGAACCGGTTTCTACCTGACCAGGTTTAATTGTTGTAAAGTTTTAGTTCTCAGTTCTCTGCCTCGATCCCGGTTTTCCCTGATTTTATCTCCGTCAGTCAAACTCGTTTAAAATATATTCAGGAAGTCAACACGAGCGGTGCCTCAACACGTTCAGGGCCAGATGTCAAAATGACTGTTTCCACTGTTTCAGGGACAAACCCACAGCTGCAGGTCTTCAGTAAATCCTGACGGCTGTCCTCAGAGGACGGGGACAGGAGGACCGGCTCGCTGCTTCACTTTTAGTTCTGTTTTTTAACCGCACAGAATTCACTGGAACCCAGAAACTGTGACATCACCACCTAATTACAGAGTCGTAATCCCGAGTGGTGAGAATAAATTTTACATTAAATTAAATTAAGTGTCAGCTGAAAGACCAGAGATGCTGCTGAGATCGGTCCAGTTCCCGTCCACTGTGACCACATCCATCACCGTCAGAACCAGCATCCAATTACAGCAGATTATTCTCTAAGAGCCTTAGTGTCACCTGGACTGATACGGATCAGTGTTCGGATCACCCGCCGCTGGGTAAAGGTTCGGATCACCCGCCTGCTGTTCGTTCCACAGGACGTCAGTGATTCTGGGCCCGGCCCGGCCTGTTTCCACACGCTCTGATGACAGAACCGGCTCTTTGAGCCGGGACAGATGAGAGCGGGTCGAACCCTCAGAGTTTTTGCTTCAAAGCTGTGAGTAAAAACCCGACTGATGATGAAGATGAAGATGAAGTCACAGCTGGTTCCTCTTCTGTGAGTGGAAGGCCTCAGAACCGGAGGGTTCTTTGGGTTCTGCTGCTACCCAGAACCAAGTTGGACTGAGTTAAAGGCCTAGCGTTCCATGAAGGAATGCTTATCGCCCGCCACCTTTCATGCTGGAGTTTTAAACTCAGAGTGTGTGGTTAATGACTCTCAGCTACTACCACATCAAACTGGATGAGGATTAGCTGCGGTGGCCATCTTGGATTGGTTGTTTCATGTGTCCGTGGGAAAACAAGCTGACGCCCGGCTGGAAGGAAAACGAATCGTTTTATTTGTTAATAATCAGCTGAAACATTCCTGCTTTATTGTTTTCACCAGCTGGGGGAAGAAAACAAACTCATAAAGTCTGCGAGCTGATAAACTCAGAACATAAAGCTGCATTAAAACAATGACAGATTATTTATTCATTAGTCTAAACCACCGCTGCTCGGTCCTCGGAGGGGGCGCAGCGTCATGGCACTTTTTCTTTTTCCTGGTCCAAAAATAGTTGTGGGCAGAACTGATGTTTAGATGTTTTTGCGTTTCCATGGTGATGGGCAAACGGCGTGGAGAGCGGGCCCCCTCCTCCTGACCGGTTAGAGAGGAAACTTTAACTTAATCCAGGAAGTCCTGTCGAAGCTCACCTACAGACAAATACTCAAACTAAACATCTGACAATGAGCAGCTTTCCTCCATTTTAAAACAGCTTCAGCTTCCAGGAGGAAACCATTCAGGCTCAGTTTGAGGCTGATGTCTGTGAAGGAATCAGACTAATGAGTCTGAATGTCTGTCAGAGTGAGGACGCCTCAGGAGACAGCTTTAAACCAGCTGCACACATCTGGCTGTCAGACTGAAGAAACATCTGGATCTCGACCAACATCAGGATCGACTCAGGCTGCGATTCTCTGAAAATGGGTTTTACTGTTTCAGCCTCACAGAAATGGGTTTTAGATCCAAAAACAAGTTCCAGAGTGAGAACATCTTGAAATGCCTCTGAGGTATCCTACAACCAGACTTCTTCTCCTCCTCCTCCTCTTCCTCCTCTTCCTCCTCCTCCTCCTCCTCCTCCTCCTCCTCCTCCTCCTCGCCCCCCCACCCCGCTCCTCCAAAGTTTTTCTTTGTTTTACCAAATTACAGTTTCTCAAACAACCAGGTCCAAACCTGACTGTAGAAACGAATCAATCTCTAAACCTCAGGTGTCGGTTGAGAAATTGTTCTCAACAGGAAATGAATCTTTTCTGTTCGGTTTTAGGAGCGCTAACGTTAATTCATCTCGTGTTTCCACAGATGCAGCAACTCTTCTACGAGAACTATGAACCCAACAAGAAGGGCTACATCCGAGAGCTGCACAACAGCAAGATCCATCGAGCCATCACCCTCCACCCCAACAAGAACCCTCCCTACCAGTACCGTCTGCACAGCTACATGCTCAGCCGCAAGATCGCAGACCTGCGCCACAGGACCATCCAGCTGCACAGAGAAATAGTCCAGATGGGACGCTACGGTGCGGCCGAGCCCAGCCGAGAGGACCTCCAGCTTGGCATACCTCCTTCGTTCATGCGCTTCCATCCTCATCAGAGAGAGGACGTCCTGGAGTGGGAGTTCCTGACAGGAAAGTACCTGTTCTCATCATCCGACAGTCAGCCGCCGCGCCGCGGGATGGACTCCTCTCAGAGGCAGGCCTTGGATGACATCATCATGCAGGTGATGGAGATGATCAACGCCAACGCCAAGACACGGGGCCGAGTCATCGATTTTAAAGAAATCCAGTATGGCTACCGAAGGCTGAATCCGTTGTACGGGGCCGAATATGTTCTGGATCTGCTGCTGCTTTACAAGAAGCACAAAGGAAAGACCATGACGGTTCCTGTGAGGAGACACGCGTACCTTCAGCAGACCTTCAGCCAAATCCAGTTCAGAGAGGAGGAGGAGATGGATGCCAGGGCTCTCGCCAGCCACATCAACAAGGAGTCCGACTCCCTGTCGTTCCTGTCCAACTCCCTGAAGATGCTGGTTCCCTTCAAGCTGGCCACTTCTGGACAGGACCAGAGGGAGCCGAAGGAGGACAAGGTCAACATTTTGGTCCCTCTGTCGGGACGGTATGACATCTTTGTTCGCTTTATGGCGAACTTTGAAAAGGTTTGTTTGATCCCTAACCTGAACGTGAAACTGTTGATCCTGCTGTTCAGCACCGACAACAACACGGAGCGGGTCAAACAGGTGGAGCTGATGAGGGAGTACCACCTGAAGTATCCCCGGGCTGAGATGGAGATAAAACCTGTAGCTGGTTCCTTCTCCAGAGCTCTGGCCCTGGAAGTGGGTTCCTTACACTTCTCCAACGATTCCCTGCTGTTCTACTGCGACGTGGACCTGCTGTTCTCCAGTGACTTCCTGAAGCGCTGCCGGAGCAACGCCGCCCTGGGGAGGCAGGCCTACTTCCCCATCATCTTCAGTCAGTATGACCCTAAAGTGGTGTACACGGGCAAGGTCCCAAGTAACAACCACTACGTCTTCACCTCCAAGACGGGCCTTTGGAGGACCTACGGCTTCGGCATCGTCTGCGTCTACAAGGGAGACCTGGTCCGAGCCGGGGGCTTCGATACCTCCATCCAGGGCTGGGGCCTGGAGGATGTTGACCTTTATAATAAATTTGTCCAGTCAGGGGTCCGCTTGTTCAGAAGTTCAGATACGGGGATAGTGCACGTCCACCACCCAGTCCTCTGTGACCCGAACCTGGAGGCGAAGCAGTACAAGATGTGCCTGGGCTCCAAAGCGTCGTCGTACGGCTCCACCCAGCAGCTGGCTGAACTCTGGCTGGAGAAGAATGACCACAGCTTCAGGAGGCTGGCCACCAACAACGGCTCAGCCAGGACAGCTTGACTGAAACACCAAGCATGGAACTGAAACTTCCTTATTTATTTTTTACTGAAAGAGAAGGTTGTGGTTTTCTGAGCAGTGGGGGACAGAGACTCCGGTGGGGGCAGAGCAGGGATGGGCATTTAAAGCAAAAACACTCCTTAAATTCATTGGTAATAATTCCATCTTTCTGTGAATATTCAGCTGAGACCAACCTGCAGAAGTGTTTGTCAGGATGTGTGCTTCTTTCAGTCCTTCAGTCCTGCAGGGCTAATTATTTTAACAGAACCGCAGGTGAACAGAAACCTGATGGAGTCCTGAGACCTTCAAAGGTTCTCAGCTTCCTCTCAGAGTCTCTGAGTCTTAGTCCATCTCTGTCCTCTCACTTGAGTTTTAACAGATATAGTCAATATAGTCTCAGAGTCCGAACCCGGCTCCAGAACTCCAGGGCTGGATGTCGGTTCCTGCTGGAGCTCCTCCGAGGATCCAGCTCCAGACCTGCCTGTTCGTTCCTGAAGTCGAGCTCACCCGGGACCACAGCTTCCACTTTATAACCCTTTCAAAATAAACTTCGGACTGAGATGCTGAGTTGGGCGACAGCATTAATTAATTTGATCTAAACTTTGAAGCCCCGCCCATCCCTCAGCAGAGAAAGATTTAAATATTGTTTGTCTTGAGAAAGTGTGAAGATGTTTGAAACTCCAGTCACATTTATCACCAGACCTTCTGTTACATTTTAATGTTTTATTTTGTATGTAAACTGTTTGAACACGATCAGTTATTTTTCTTTTTTCCTGTCATTGTGAACTCAACTGCTGGATTTGAAACTCTTTGCTGTATAATTTATTGCGGCTCCGTCTGCTCCGCCCGGGAACGTCGGGTTTTGTTTTAATGAAGGTTCTTCTCCGTCCACATATTTTAACCCACGATGACCAGCAGGGGGCGTCTGAAAACCCGACCACACCTTAGCTCCGCACCTGTTCAACGGACTGAGGTCCAGTAGCTGTGGCGGCCATGTTGAATGGAGTTGACTGGAGAAGTCGGCCAACGATTAATGATTTAAATCCGTCCACTGGTTCATGAGATATTTTACTAACACAGACACGTACAGGCAGTTACATGATCGCCCACCTTTCAGGGCAGCAGGTGATCGTCTCCTCGTAGGCTGGAGGTGCAGACGCAACAGAAACGATTTTTTTTCTGAACATCTTGAGGTGTGTGGGCGGAGCCTTTATTTGCAGGCTTTTATATTTTTACTCTGTTGATTGAAATGATTCCAGATTGATTCTGTTCTTGTTCCTGTTCTGAAACTGGTTCCCACCAAAGAGTTTTGCACAGTCTGCTCTGGGTGTCCGGGTGTGTGTGTGTGTGTGTGCGGACTGAAGTGGGAGCACACCTGAGCAGGTGTGTCGGTTCTTCCGCCCGTTGCCTCGGGGACTTTCCTGAAAACTCCCGCTCCTCTGATGTGATTTCACAAGCAGCTGCCAACTGCGGAGCCTTTCATCGTATTTAATAAGAGTCGTAAACATGGAGGCTGGCGGGCGCAAACTCAACCAGTCAGACGAGATTTCAAGTCTTTCAGAAACGATTCCTTTCATACGTTTGGATGTGAATGAAGCCCGAAGGTTCGAATCACAAACTGTCTTTTAATGATGTCATTTTGTCACATGTATCATATTTGAATAAAAAAAGAAATTCTGTATCTCCTGTTGTTTTTATTTGTATGGAAGAGAGACCGCAGTTTGATTTCCTGCTTTAAAAATAAAAGCTCAAATGTTAAAACTCAAAGAGACGAGAGTGAAACCTGATTAAAGAAGAAATGTTTGGAACAAAGATAAATTATTATTGGGACTAAACTGACAGGAAGAAAAGTCCTCGGTGGTCTCAGACCGGGTTCCTTCAGGGGCTTCTCCTGTGGAAACTCAAGGAGGAATCAGAGGTCAAAGGTCAGCAGATCAGGACCGGTTCCACCCCCCAACCCGGGCAGTATCAGAACGTCCTGACCCAAAACCACAAAACAAACATTTGTCCCGAAGGTTCCTGCGGTTCCTGTGAGCGTAGCCGGTTCTGGTGGACTGAAACCAGCCGGGCCTCAGAGATCATGTCTGATCAGTGTGTGTGTGTGTGTGTGTGTGTGTGTGTGTGTGTGGGGGGGGGGGTCCTTAAACAGCTGCTTCCAAAGAATCAGAACCAGAACTGTCTTTTTATACCAGAACATGCTGCTTTAATACAAAAATTGCTTCATGTTCAGAACAATCTGTTAATCTTCCTCCAGAACCTGTCAGGAACCCGGATGGGTTCTGTCAGGAACAGAAGGTTCTAAACAGGGAGGTAAAATTTACAGATGATTTAAAACAATCAGTTAAAAACCAGAACCAAGAACTTAGAACGCAAGAATCCAACAGAACCTGTTGAGTTCTGAAGAGTCCATCTGAATGTGACCCGTTAGGTGAACAGAACTCAGGTTCTGTAAAGTCTTTTCTAAAGAAAACTGGATCAGACTGAATTCTTTAGTCTGTTGAAGACGTTTCTCTTCTCGTCCGAGGAGTTCTCTTAGTTCCAAGCTGTTTGAACTCACAGGCAAATCACCCTCCCTCCCCTCCCTGCTGAGGACTGTTAGGCCTCTCCTTCCAGCAGACCGACCCGTAAACACGGAGCTTCGCCTTCGTCCGGTCTGCCTCAGGAACCCACTCCCAACACACCCTCCATCCCAGAGGCCCCGCCCCCGGCGTCCACCCGGCGGTATGAAGGCGTGTCAATCAAAGACAGCCCAGGAAGCTCCAGAACCTTGAGGAACCCAGGGTGGATCTGATCCGGACCCAGAGTCCTGCTGCCACGCAGCTTCAGCGACCTCGGACCTGGATCCAGTTTAAGTCCTCAGACTGTCTGGGATTTAGGTCCTTGAAGCATTCCTTCCACCGCCTGATGACATCACCGGTTAGTGATGACATCATCCCTCCCAGGAGCCTTGTTTTCATGTCAAACTAATGACGGTGGAAATGTTTATTAAAACTAAACATTTTTCAGGTTAGAGCCGTTTTTAGAGTTGACCTGTCGAAAAGGTTTATGAGCCTCAGGAGGGAGGGCAGGGAGAGTGATTTGCCTGTGAGTTCAGCTCAGTGTTTCAGCTCCAGAGGTCAGAAAGTTCCAGATTAGAGGTAAACTTCAGAAGCTCGTGATGAACGGTGTTCAGGTGGAAGTGAAATAAAGTTAAAGCATCAGTTTCGTCTTGGATCCAGATGTTGTGGTCTCTCCTGGTTCCTGTGGGGGTCTCAGGTCTCAGTGGGGGGTTAGAGCTCCTCTCTGCTCGTCCATCGGGGTGGATCCCTTCGGCTCACTCGCTGCTACCTCCTTTTCCTCATGCTGACCTCCTGGCAGCTGAGCTTCTCGTAGGACTGGTAGAAGACCTCCAGCTCACAGCAGCCCCAGGATCTCCAGACCACCAGGCTCCACTCCGAGTCTGTCCCCCGGAAACCACAGACCACCGTGTCCTTCGCCACGAGCTCCGCCTCCTCCAGGATCCTGGGAGGGAGGAGAGGAGGGAAGAGAGCGACTGAATTTGTGGTGGTAGTAGCTGAGAGTGATATCTCACAACGTCACGTTTTTGATGGCTGAACAGAACGTCTGGCATGAAGGCGGCGGGTGATATGCATTCCTTTCTGTTTTTATTTTCACTGTCAAACCAAAGTGTTCCTTAGAGGGACAATAAAGCTGAACTCACCCCAGAGAGGACAGTCCAGGTGGACTGAGGACAGCGACCACACACCCCCTCAGCTGATGACCATCCTGTGACTGCATCTCAACGATCAGCACTTCCCCTCCACGCCTGCAGAACCACACATTTAATCCACCTTTATTAATGAATCAATGATCTGAGCTCAGTTTGAAGGTTCTGGATGTGAGGACCAACATGTGGACAGATGTTAGAACTAATCTGTTCTCAGCCGACAACTTTGTTCTGATTCTGCTGCTTCAAACTCCTGAACCTCAGAAACAAAAAGAGGGACCAGGACCAGGATTTAAGACTCTCTGAGGGATCAAACCGGTTTCACAGCTCCTCATGTGTGCAAACTGAACCCAAATCAGTCTGTAAATTACTGCTGTGGACAGTAAAACTTATTTATTCCTCACTTTTTATTCTTTTGTTTGTCATGATTTTTACTGCCCCTCCTGCAGAACTGGAAAACTCCCAAAACCGATCAAACCCGAGTCTGGCTCGGTAACTGCTTAGACCTGACTTGTTATTGGTTTCAGGTGACAGATGTAAAGGTTTTAGTTGTATTTATCCAGCTTCCTGTTACTCAGGTTTTTACTGCTCTCAGAACTGGTTTAAACTGAAGCTGCTTCTCCGTGTGGACATGTTTCTGCTGTACCTGGGGATCCACAGAGTCCCGTTCACCGGCAGCAGAGTGAAGGCCTGCAGCAGCTGAGATGTTGGGGACGTTGTGGTCTCTGCAGATCCAGGATCAGGATTAGTGGATACCTGCTGATCCTGGTCCCCGCCTGGCTCATCTGGCTCTGTATTCAGCTGCACACAGCTGCCACTGTTGGACAAACTGCAGTCTGTGGGGCTCAGAGACTCCAGGTCTGAAGGTTCCAGGGAGGATTTAGAGGCTATGGAGCAGTAGTCCGTCACTGAGTCCTGGTGCTGGATGATCTGAGTCCCCGCCTCCTCGCTGTGGATCACCGTCACCTCTCCGTTAATCGGTTCCAGCTTCCCATTCCGGTGCAGGGCGTTGATGTCGTCAGCGGTCACCGTGGCGACCCCTACAGGACGCCGCACGGCGAAGACGTCCCGTAGAGGACTGCTGTCCCCACAGCTGAAACCGGGACAAGATCTTAGAAAACTGCACCCAAATCAGAAATCCAGTTTATATTAAACAGCAACTAAGAAAGTAAAAAACAGATTTTAACTGTTTAAAAATAAAACAAACTAGAACTGCAAGCAGTTATCAACGGGTTCCAAGCCCCCACGCTCCGCCCCTATGCGCACGCTCCGATCCCGACGTGTCGCCGGCGTGGCTTCGCCGCCTCTCTCGGCGAGCGGGCCGAGTTGAAACTCGCCAGTACGGTGCGTACTCAAAGGCGCTTCGTAAGACATAACGGTGGTACAATTTGTGTAGAAAGTTCAGGGAGGAAAAGCTAACTGCCATTTGATACCACACAGAGCCAAAGACATAAATTCATAAAAAATTCAATATTCATTCGAAAAATACCAAAATATTCTCAGATGATCAAGTCCACATCAGGAATAATATGCATTTATCTCCATGTCCCTAGTTCCAATGCTGATTCAGTAAAAAAAAATTTAACAGTAATGTTATACCACAATGAGCCAACAAAATATTCATGAAAAATCCATAACTCTTCCAAAAATTACCAAAATATTCTCTAATGACCATGCCTACATGTGGAATAATATTCTTTTATTTCCATGTTACTGGATCGAGCACATTCTTTATGAAAAATTGAAAACGTCATTTTCATGATGTCCAGCCAATATGCAAAAAATCATAAAAAATTGAAACTTCATTATAAAATTTCCCAAATATTCCCACATCACCGTGTGTATATGTGGAATAATGTTTGCAGTTTAGGAAATCTCCACACTCAACGGCTTTTGTAGAAGAAATTGTTAACCTTGGTCGTAGCTGAGCTGGTCATACTGAAATATATTCAGAAATTTGTTAAAAATCAATAATGACTCCAAAAAATCTGCAAATATTCACAGATGACAATTATCATGTCCTTTCTTTGCCCAAATTTTCCAATCCACCATAGTCTAAAGTTTTTTTTCAAAATAAAATGAAAACCGGCTATGTTGGTTAGCATTTATATGTTTTTCTTTTTTAACCACAAGGGGGCGCTCAAATTGAAGCGATATTTCTTTGGGTTTGTAGTTAGGCTAGTTGTGAACAGAGTACCAAATTTCAAGTCGTTCGGCCAAACAGAGTCTGAGTTGCTACTGCTAGCTTTAGTTACGATCTTCGTAGATAGTGACGACATGCTTGAATATAGAGCCGCGAAATTTGA
>NC_051444.1:418847-419810 GCF_001649575.2 Kryptolebias marmoratus
GGCAGTAGCATGTAGCATGTGGGCAGTAGCATGTAGCATGTTGGCAGTAGCATGTAGCATGTTGGCAGTAGCATGTAGCATGTTGGCAGTAGCATGTGTCGTGCCGAGCTGTGTTGAGCTGCACTCACCTGTAGGTGGCGCAGAGCTCGTAGGAGGCAGTGTGGTACAGCTGCAGGGTGGAGGTGTGATCATCCAGGGTCCAGACCGCCTCCTCCCCCCACAGACTGAAGCTGGTGGCCATGCTGATTATAGAAGACGGCGGTTTGTACGAGTCCAGCCTTCGAACGGCGTGAAGACTCACAGAGTCGATAACCAGGAGACCAGGACCGTTGGAGAACCATAGCTACCCAACATGCAGACAGGAAGCAGAACACAGGCAGGTTTTAGTGCTGAACGATGATAACTCACTGAACAAACACCTCAGGGAGGTTCTGCTCACCTGAGAGCCTCTGCTGACCAGAGACATGGTCCTGACTGGGAAGGGTCTCTGCCTGGGATCAGAGTCCTTCAGACCAAACACGGTTTTATTTAGTGTATGAGAACACAGGTAGGTCTCTCCTTCCAGAGGAAGGTCGTCCACCAAGGTGTAAACAGCCAACAGACCGTCAGACATGCCGGCAAACACTCGGGCCAGGTTCTGGAGAGGTGACAAACTTCCTGTCACCTTTACATTCAGCGATGTAAGACAACAATCCTTTAAAAAGGGTTCATTAGATCTCAAAGTATTCTATGTGGAAAAGCTTTGACAATAAAGATAAAGATTTCGAAAGAATAAAAGTTACAAGAACCAGAGGTGACAGCATCTGTCAGCTGAGAGACGAGAACGTTTTCAGACAGAAACGGTTCAGATATGAAGTTAGGCTGCAAAATAGATTAAAAATTAAAAAACAGGACGTGTTGAATTATTATTCAGTCAATAAATGTCCTGTTTGTTAGCTAACAGGAAGTACATGTGAATAAACG
>NC_051444.1:419910-421587 GCF_001649575.2 Kryptolebias marmoratus
AACAGGAAGTACATGTGAATAAACGTGTTTGTTAGCCAACAGGAAGTACATGTGAATAAATGTCCTGTTTGTTAGCCAACAGGAAGTACATGTGAATAAATGTCCTGTTTGTTAGCCAACAGGAAGTACATGTGAATAAACGAGCTGACCTGCTCTCTGGCTGGAACATGGAACAGGCAGGTGATGACGGCTGGACAGGACAAATGTCTCTGGGGTTGACTCAGTGGACACATGTCCTTCAAGCTGTAGAGGAACATCTCTTGTTCCTTTCACATAAAAACAAATATTTAATCAGAAAACAGTTAATCTGCGTCCTAAACGACAAAAAGGATCTGTCATCTTAACCACAGTTGTGAAAACATAAATACAAACTGAAAGCAGTGATTTATAAACTTTATAAACTCAGATTTTATTCACAGTGGAAAACAGATTCTTCAGATCTGTTGATGTTTTATGATCTGGAGGAACTTTATTGTGAAAGTGTTCCTCTGTTCTCAGACACTTCCTGTCAGCTGGTGAACCTCTGCCCATCTTCAGCCTCTAAAAGCTCTTTTTATCTGACTGACCTGCTGAGAATTAACTGAATTAGTTAGAAAAGCTCCTCCAGATGTTTCTGACTCTTACAGCTTCTTGTTGCTCCTGGAACAACTTTTCACAGCAAATTCAACTTTACCTGATTTTCTTTTAAAGAAAGGTACAGTTTCTTGTTTAAACATTTGATATGCTGACTGTGTTCCACTGTAAATATTTGCTTTCTGTTTAAATACACCTGACAGAAAATCCAACGTTTAATGTTGGGTTTTCTCTGGCGGCAGACCTCGGTGGCGATCCACAGAGTGTTCCCGATCTTCATCTGGCAGCTGATCCTGCTGCCGGGACACGACATCCTCTTTACCTCCACCTGACCCTTGTCCACGTTCACAACACTGTAGTTCCTACAAACACAGTTCCGTGGAAATTAATCCAAACAAATAACTGAGCAGATCCTGTTCAAACAGTTCATCAGTGAAATCTAAAAGTTGTTTTATAACCTGGAGAAATTATCGTCACGTCTACATTTATATATTTATCTGTTCTTGAAGTCAGAACGATCTGGGTTCTGATGAGCAGAGGTGGAACCGACCTGTCCTCGTGGTCTCCTTGCCAGAACACGGCGCTGTGGCCCTGCAGCGGCGACAGGAAGAGCTGGTTCTGCTTCTCACAGGGCAGCAAATACCTGAGGCACGGGAAGCTGGGCTCCTGCATCCGTCTGACGCACCGCTTGGCCACCGGCCTCTGTGCACGTGCATGCACGGACAGAAACACACACACACAGAAACGCACACACACACAGAAACACACACACACACAGAAACACGCACACACACAGAAACACACACACATGCACAGAAACACGCACACACACCAACACACACACGCACAGAAACACACACACACACAGAAACACACACACATGCACAGAAACACACACACACGCACAGAAACACGCACACACACACACACAGAAACACACACACGCACAGAAACGCACACACACACACACAGAAACACACACACATGCACAGAAACACACACACATGCACACACAGAAACACACACACATGCACAGAAACACGCACACGCACAGAAACACACACACACACACAGAAACACACACACGCACAGAAACACACACAC
>NC_051444.1:422952-425460 GCF_001649575.2 Kryptolebias marmoratus
AACACACACACACACAGAAACACACACACACACAGAAACACGCACAGAAACACACAGCTGGGTTACCTCAGGAAAACTGACCAATAAAAACGTGTTCTGATGCTGATGTAAAGAAGCTGAGATTCTCAGGAAATAATAAATAAAAATGAGTAAAATGCTGATTTCACACTGAAGGTTTTCCAGATTTCCAGCCTGAACTATTAAACATTAAATACCTGATAAACTCCAGGGTTTTATCTGTTAATTATGTTGTTTTAAATATTTTATTTTATTGGAGGAGTTTGTTTTGATTCTTCTGGACACGCTGCTGTATTCACCAGTGAAATGTGTGAAAGTCCAGTTCACACACTTCACTGGGAAGCTAACAACATGAGGAGAACATCGTTCAAACCCAGCCTTCCTCCCAACACCTGCAGACATCCACAGATCGGACCAGCAGAACCAACAGGTTCCTGCTCTGGAACCAAAACGCTGCTTCGCTGTTTTCAACCTTCAGACAAATCTGAACGGGCCTCCAACGAGCACCAAAACATGTGATGAAGAGGAGCGCTCACCTTCTCTGGCTTGGTGTCCCAGCACTCTGTCATTAACATGTGCAGGCTGTAGAACTGGACCTGTTCTGGGCCACCCAGAACCGGCCGGATGCCTTTGGAGAGCTTCTTTACCGTCTGAAGCTGGTGGTTTCCCAGAGTCGGCCTCCGCCCGGTCAGCAGCTCGTATATCACCATCCCGTACGAGAACATGTCCACCTGCAGGAGGACGAGGGTTTTATGGCTGTCATGTGACTGCTGCCATGTCTTATTCATTGCTCAGAGAAGAGCTTTGGTTATAACCAAGCTGGTATGGCATGTTAGGAACATTTGAATTATTCTTACTGGACTCTGGTCAGGAGTCACCGGTCTTACCTCGCTGGAACTAAAACACAAGACGTGTACCTTCTCATCATAAACGATGCCGGGTCGGACCTCGGGAGCCTGGTAACCTGGTGTCCCCTCAACGCCCAGCACCCCTTCATGAAACGAGTGTCGAGAAATCCCGTAGTCTGACAGTTTGATGTTGACCGGGTCCTGGACCTGCAGCAGGGGCGGTTAGTGAGAGAGGAAACGAAACGGCGCCGCTCAGTTTATCCCGCTGCCAAACCGGGCCGCCGCTTGTACCCGGTGGTTGATGTTGGGTTAAATGGTTACCACTTCTCACCCGAGGTACAACAAAGGAGCTAAAGCTTTTTAAATTTCCTGTTTCCTTTAGTCAGAACACAACCAGGAAAACATCCCTGAAGGCGAGGCCTGACCACACTGATGATGATGATAATAATCTGTGGGATCCAGAGGTACAAAGATCTGTGGCTGATCAGACAACTATTTTATACCCAAACAAATATGGGTCCAAAGTGACCAAAGCTGCTGTTTGTTTGGTTCTTTTTAAATTTTATTTCATGATTAAAGAAAGAACTCAATGACTGACAAAAGCTTTGGTTTTTGTATCTGAACCAAAACTTGCCCATAGCTGCTGTTTGTCTTTTATTATTTCATTTTGCAGTAATAATTCCTCCACAGCTCCTGAAACCTTCTTTCTCTCTCTGAACATCTTTAACAACAACAACAAAACAGAATCCTGAGTTTGGCATAAAAACCACAGACTTCTCAGAAGGAAACGGTGACTCTGCTCCAATCGCTTAATAAATATATCTCCATGGGAGTTTTTACGTAAAGGATTTGAATTAAAATTTACAAAAACATCAACACTAACTTTAACAAATTAAATCAATTCTGGTTATTATTCCTGAGAATCTTTAAAATCCACAAACACACCTGCAGGGACCAGACCAGGATGTTGTCAGACTTCAGGTCACAGAAGATGATGTTCTTCCTGTGGAGGTAAGTCAGACCCACTGCGATCTGATAGGATATCTTAAAGGTCAGCATGTGGCCCAGAGGCATGTAGCTGCAGCCTGGAGACAACACATTCACAGAGTTCACAGGAACGGACTTTCTTCAGCTCGGAATCACACACCAGAGGAATCTGCCTACTTTTGTCTTTGTGCTTCTCCTCGAGGACGATGTTGAGGCTCCCCAGAGGAGCTAACTGCAGAGCGAAGCACAGAGGATGGATGCTGATGCCCACCAGAGACACGACGCAGGGATGCCGCAGCGAGTGCAACATGCTGGCCTCCTGACGGAAGTCCGCGAAGCTTCGACACGCGTTAGCAGACTGCAGGTGTTTCACCATGGTGTCTGAAAACCAGAGAGGAGCAGGACTTTCTGTCACACTTCATCAATGATTAGCTTTATTCAGTCCCTCGCTGTGACACAACAAGCCCCTTCACTTAAAGCCGTGCTGTAGCACTTCCTGTTTGCTTTTTTTGTGAAAGGTTGAACTTTTTCCACTGGATGGTCTAAGGGTTACCATCTGACCCCGAAAATCAGGAATCATCCCGTATTTGAAACTTTCTAAAGCTGCTGAAAATGATGCTGAACGATGCTGAATGATGCTGAATGATGCTGAATG
>NC_051444.1:425560-431709 GCF_001649575.2 Kryptolebias marmoratus
GAATCTATGGATTCTGTCATTGCTTAAGTTTTATTCTTATTTTTAAACTCCTTTAGCGTTAGCTTAGCACGGCTGCTGCTTCTTGATCTTCTGTGTGACGTAAAACCTGCACAACCAGAGGCTCTGTTTCCTTTCTTCACTCAGATCATTCAAACAAATCTTCAAAAATATATATTTGACATGAAAATGTAAAATGTTGTGCTAAACAACAAACTTTGTCCTAATTTATCAAACAGTCCATCTTTTCTAAAGGAGTTAAACACTAAAGTCCTGAAGGAGAAAAGAAACCAGGCCGGTCCTACCTGTATTACTGCTGATGCTGAGCTGTCTGCATTTCTTAAAGTGGAAATGTTTGACAGCGACCGGTTGTTGATTGTATCGAGCTCTGTAGATGATGGTGCCGCTGCCGCCCTGACCCAGGATGTCCTTCTCGTCCTCGGAGAACTCCAGCTGGGCTTTCTCCAAAAACAGGCTGAGGAACAGCAGATAAAACCGATAAAACTTTAAATTTCCAAACATTTTGATCAATTTTTAGTTCTTTATCTCTTTCTATTCTGGAAAAACAAATTCCTGTTTAAAAACAAAAACACTTTCAAAGAAGCCATCTTGAAACAAAAACGTTTTAATGATAGGAGAACATTTCAGACAAACGTAGAAATCTTGAAGGTATTTTGTTGGTTTTCAGTCACAGTTGAACCTTTAGTTTTAGGGAGAGAAGCGTCACTTTAAAACCCGTTTGTATCGACAGAGACGCACTGGAGACGGGGCAGGAACCAGGAGGCTGAAGCCACAGAGGACGAGCGCCCCCTAGTGGCTGGCTGCAGTACAGCTTTTAGGCCCCGCCCAGTAGGTAAATAAATGGGACATTTTTATGACTAAAAAATAAAACTACAGCTCAGTTTTTTCCTGATGTTGATTCACGAAGCTTCTACCTTTCTGTTTGTTCAAATATGCATAAAAAACATTTAGTTTTATTTGTTATTTGGGGTTTAAAGTGTCATATTTCAGTGTGATTGACAGCCTGTAAGCGAGTTAGGAGGGCGTGGAGGCGGGACTTTAGCCTCGAGGGGACAGCCCCAGCTCCAAAAATACAACATGGCAGCTCCCAAGAAAACGGCCATTTTGGCTTCAGTTTGCCTTCCATCTTGTCTGCGTCTAAGTTAACCTTATTTTGTTCTTCCTGACGGCGCCTCGGTGCTCCGATCAGACTCAGGTAAATCATTTAAGAACCACAGATGAGGTATAATGATAATAAAGATGGTATAAAGTAGAAATGTAGTTTTATTATTGTGTTACATCGAGACGTCAGCACTCATCTGGAGTGTGTAAAGTATTTAAAGAGCTTACCGTGCAGGAAAGTCCGTCATAAAGAGTTCTGGGACCAGTTCCTGCAGGGGAACCGGTTGGTCCGGGTGCTGAGGACAGACGACGTGCTCTTTTTCCACAGCAGCAAGAACGCAGTCCTCCATGTTAAAGTAATGAACACTAGCTCCGCCTCCCTTTCGGCCATCTTGTTCCTCTGTAAGCCCGCTGGACGGCGCCGCCTCCTGTTGACCCCGAGACGTGCAGAGAGGACAGGGGACATACTGCTCAATGAGAAGACTCCCGTCGCTCTCTGTGGCCGTCAGAGCTGCGAAAAGATTAAATTAAATTTAAGATCTTTGTATTTTTTTAATCTGAAGTCTGTTTTTATTTATCTGAAGGACATTATTTTAGAAAAACACGAACAGAATAAAACATTAATATTGTAGAAATTCTTTGTGTAAAGTTCTTGTGGAGAACTTACTGCTGCTTTTGTAAAATCATTCGTTTTAAAAATGAGATCAAAATTAAAGCTTTAAAACATCTGAGACATGTGAAGGTTTAAAGTCCTGACTGTAGGAACCTTCTGCAGAACATCCAGACTCAGACCTGAAGCTGTCTGGTGTTCTTGGGTTCTGGTTGTTCCACAGACACAAGAACTGACCTGGGAACCACTGTTCGATCAGAGAGTTGACGTGATCCGTGATGAACGCCATGGCAGAGAAATCTCTGGTGTCCGACTGACAGATGATCTTTATTCCTCCACTCTTTGTCTTCTTCCAGTTCACATCTGAAGACTCCACCCTGCAGAGACATCAGTTAGTTCCTGCTCTGGAGTCACTTCCAGCAGAACCCCGTCCTCATGAAACACAACATGGACACTACGGTTCGGATCTGTCTGACCTGAGGTAACCACCATCAAAGGTGACCAGAAGTCCTTCCTTCCAGTAGATAGTTTGGCTGCGTCGGACTCTGAAGGTGTTGCATCGGTTCTTCTTCTCGCTTCCAGCAAAGCTGTAGATAACCGACTGCCGGTGATGCTGACTGCGAGTAGTCCTTTTGGACAGATCGAAGAACTGCACCAACACAAGAAGTGTTGAAGAAGAAGAAGAAACAACTCTGTGACGCTGGTGGACAAAGAGACTCTGGCTGGACGCCTACCTGCAGGTCCATCTCTGTGAGGCTGATGAGCATCCTGGCGATGAAGCGCTCCCAAAACCCTGCAGGAACGAAGCTCATCTTGAAGAGCCGCTGAAGGGTGTTGTTGGTGTGCTGGTGGAGGTTACGGATGTCCATCGCTGGCTTTGGAGGCAGGAGGTGTGGCAGCAGGTAACTACGGCAACAAAAAAGAAACAAAAAAAAAAAGAGAAACACATGAACATGGTGTTAGAAGAACCTCTGCAGGTTCTACCACAGGTTCTGGTTCTGGACCGTTCTGCTGTGTTTGGGATCATTGTCCTGTTTGTTGGACAGATGGCCTCACATCTGACTCCAGAATCAGCCCAAACCATCAGCCCTCCACCGCCGTGCTGACAGCTGCAGTGCATTCTGGGTAAACATCTGTCCTCTGGTCTGGTTCTGCTCCAGAAGTCTTCTGGTTCCTTCAAGTCGAGCTGCCATGTTGTTCTTAGAGAGAAGAGGCTTTAACCTCTGACCTTTGACCTGCTAACTGAGGCGTGTAGAGGCTGAGATGGAGCTCATTTCTCTGAGCACTGCATGGTCTGACCTTCAGGGTGAATCTGTCTTAAATGTCTCCTCTTGTGAATAATTTTCCTCTCTGTAGAACGATGGACTCCAGATAGTCTGGAAATGACCTTTGACCCTTCCCAGATTGATTCTCTGAGGTCATTGCTGATGTCTTTCCGCCCTGGTGTTGTGCTAACAGACACCTGGAGCTCCTCAGCAGAACCTACAGCTTTTCTGGAGGAGGTCCCTCTGATGCTGATCAGTTCCGGGCTGGAACCAGGTTCTGGTTCTGTTTATGAACGACTCGGTGGAACCTGTCGGGTGTTTTTGTTCTCTTCAGGTTAGATTAGAATCATTCCTGGAGGTGAAGCAGGTGGACTGTCCTGTTCTTAGGTCTGGATGATGATGGAGGATGAGAACCTCCTGGTCACAGCCAGGTGTGGACGCTGAGCGCTTGGACGAAGTGTTTACCTGTTGTTGGCCACAGGCAGAGCGATCTCAAACTTCGCCAGGAACTGGAAGTACTGTTCCTCTGTTTGTTGGGTGAATCCTGTTCCTGCCAGCAGAATCTGTACAACAGACATGATGAAAGTCAGTAAAATCATTCAAACACGACAGCAGGTGAAGTTCTGCCTCCTCCATCTGACCCTGAGGCCCTGAGCCTGGATCACGCCGTTCCTGACGTCAGAGCAGGAGGATTTCAGGTGAATGAGCCTCTCCAGACAATCGGACAGCCACACGGGACACAGGAAGTAGAGCGTGCACAGGCCATGGCTGGTATCAGGGAAGTGCAGCAGGGTTCCTGTTTCAATTAAGAAACTGATGGCTGCAGAAGGAGAAACAAGAGAAAACCTTATTTGAGTCACAAGCTTTACATTTAAGGACGAAACATGAAATCTGCTCCTAATCAGTCAAATCTGTCTTAAACCACTGAAGTGATCATTGGAAGAACTGTTGGAGTCAGTCCAATTCAAGATGGCCGCCACAGCCAACAGACCTTAGAAACCCTCAAATGGCTCTAACTCAGCTGGTGTGGTAGTAGCTGAACGAGGGTGAAAAGGTCAAACAGGCATCAGTACCAGTCTGCAGATCTTCATAATCTCTGATGTCACTTCCTGGGTTCTGTTCGATGATGCCGTCCAGCTGGTCCTCAGTCAGGTACTGGACCTGTCCCTCATCACTTCGTCTCTTCTTCTCTGCCGTCACTGCCTCCTGGAGAACAAAGTAGCTCCTGGGAATCTGAAGGAAGCAAAAGATCTGCCTTACAAACGGTTTTACATTCAGGTGAGGCAGGATTTCAGTAAAATTAAGAATAAAAAGTTGTGTTCCTTGTTGAGTAAAAACCAGCATGAATGAACTTTCTCTGAATTCGACTCACCAGCCTGCCCAGCAGTTTGCTCCCACAGGCTGAGCTGTTGTCTTTCATGGAGAGAGAAACCTGGTAGATCAGAGTCTTCAGACCTTCCAACCCCTCCAAGGTTTTACACGACACTTCGCTGCCACAGAGACAGGAGACGGGCTGTTAGTCCGCCGGCTTCTGATCAGCACAACAACAATCAGTTTCATCTACAACCCAAGTTCTGACACAGTCTGTAAAATAGATGTGATTCAGATGCAACTATTAACTCCTCCAGGTTTACTGGAACCTTAAATCTGAGCCTGAATAAGAAGAAGAAAGCCAAAGGTCTTCTCACTGCAGGTGTTTGCAGGTGATGTCGGGGTAACCGCTGGCCCGGGCTCCTGACGGCGATCGACACAGAGCCAGAACATAAGCTCTCAGCGTCGCCAGCCTCTCGGTCCGAAACTTGGTGTCGATCAGGTCCAGATGTGTTCCCACAACCACCACTGCAGAGTTTGGTGCACGGGCCTACACACGGCACAAAGAAGACGTACGGTGGAGGCGGATCGATACCACAGAAGGTCCAGTTCTGCTCGGCCTGTAGGCGCTCACATTGAGCTCATTCTTAAAGAAACAGAAACCATCTCCTGAGAAGGTTTCAGTCAGTTTATTGGAGAGAGGAACCAGCCTGATATGTTTACTCACCTAAACCAGACTTTAATGAAGCTAATGTTGCTGAATCATCATTACTGCAAGATATTCCTTAACCACACGCTGTAAATAAGAGGAACTGATACAGGAAGTACTTGGCATTTATGACTTATCTTTAGTTAAACAAATTAAGGCCTTCGAGGACTAAATAAAGTAATTTTTCCAAAAACTAATGTTAGCAGCAGCCACACTAGTTTTATTTATTCAGACCATCAGCCCACAGACAGGAACATCTACCAGAAATAAAACCCTGATCAACTGATCCAAGTCCAGAAAAGACTCCATCTGGGTCTGGATCAGGACCCTGGTCCTCCCTTCTGGGAGCTGTGGTTCATGTTGGTGCATAAAGATGATATTTCTGTTTAAATCTGGGTTGGTTGTATTTTCACAAACATACGTTTCTTAAAGGCATCACGGACTGATTTCAGAATCAGAAGTTCTTGTGAGGGTTCGCTCGTAGGTTTGATAGCAGACAAGCGGAGAGAAGTGGTCACCTTTAAGATAAAAGATCCTGCAGACCAACATGTAGAAAACTCGTGTTTCTGTGTGTCCTGGGAGCGGCGGGACAGAAACTCACCTCGATGTTGAGCAGCCATGTCTGCAGGTTGGCCACAGCCTCCTCTCCGAGAGCCAGGTTCCAGATGACCACATACAGAGCCTTATCGGTGAAAAAACACTGGTTGACTGTGGTCATGCTGGCCGGACCCCCAACGTCCCACACGTTGAACACCACAGAGTCCTTCTGTGGGAACCAGAGCAGAACGTTCAGAGGCTGAGACTGTGGAGCTGCGGCGTGTGCCGTCGGGGTTCCTCACGTTATTTTTGCTGGTGTTGGGTTTATCCAGCTCCCAGCTGAACCTGGAGATGCTGCACTCTGCCGGGGTGAAGGGGGACGGTTTTCCTGTTAGCAGAGCCTCCAGGAGCGCCGTCTTCCCCTGCCTCGGAGGGCCCACCACCAGCATCTTCAACAGTTTACAAGGCTCGGCCTTCCGAAGATGTGCCCGGAGGAAGGCCAGCACCGAGGCAGGACCTGAAAAACAAGAAGTGAATCACATTCCAGACCCCGAGAATCTGCAGAGATCTGCAAACATTCAGTTATCAGTTATCAGCA
>NC_051444.1:431809-437224 GCF_001649575.2 Kryptolebias marmoratus
TTCTGTCCTCTGGAAGGAGAACCTGCAGAACGTTCTCACCAGAACACGCCTCTGTGTTCGAACTGGAACCCTCATCAAACCCAGTGATCTTAAAGGTTCCCAAAGCTGGGGTCGGGAGCCCACTGTGGGTCACAAAGGTTCCCCTGAGGGGTCCTGAGAAGATCTTTTACTGACCTTCTGACAGGTATTTACCTTGTTATTCAACCTGATAATAGTACCAGCAGTAGTACTTGTAGTACTTGTACCACAATCTGGGAACAGAAGCATTAACTGATTGTCTGATGATCTTTGAGTCGTTTTATTCTGTCTACATTTGCTGTCAGGGATCTGAGAAGCATCTTCATCTTGAAAACTGACTTCCTCATCCTCATCAGATGATTGGCTGAAGTCCCGTGGAGGTCGTGACCTCCTGACCTGTGTGTGTGAAATCCAACCGTACCTTCGTTTCTCACGGCCGGGGGGACATTAGTGATGTTCAGGTCTTCGATGTCCAGCTGCCACAGGTTGGGGAGCTGACCGAGTTCTACTGGGAGTTCTCGGATCCCAGGATTACTGTTGAAAGAGCAGCAGAACCATCTGTCATCTGAACGCAGCTTTGAACCGGTTATTAAAACCGACCTTAAACAAACGAGGTTCACTGACACCTGGACTCACCTGGACAGGTAAAGCTCTGTCAGGTTGTGCAGACAACACACTGACTGGGGAACACACTCCAGCTGGTTCTCATTTAGGAGCAGAACTTCCAGTGACGCTCGCAGGAGAACCGGGAACTCGATGGGACACACTGCCGACAAACCGTGAAGCAGAGGGTCACAAATCAAGTTTTTAAGGTGGAACTTGGTGCTTCGTTGAGAAGAAACTCCTAAACCTGAAGAAGAGCTGTGGCCTCGAGTGAACTCACTAATATTACAGTTTGTTTTTAATATCAGACATCTAAGGATAAACTAGATCAACTTTTAAAACTGGCTTTATTCTGGATTTAGCCCACAGCTTTGGTTTTCTGAAAATAACAGTTTGATATAAAGAAGAAAATAAAAGTTTGTTTATTTATTAGCAGAGAAAACTGAACCTTTATATCTGAGAGGAAAAAACTAATTATTGGAGCTCCAGAACCTCGGAGAACCTCAGAGTTCTGCTCCCCATCAGGAACCTGCTGGATGAGACACGTCTGATGTCCATGTTTAAAAATCATCGAGTTAGAGAAGTTTTACCTGATAAAAGCTTAGTCCCATGATGAGGAAACATCACAACATGAAGCTCCTTCTTCTACAGGTTCATGTTTTAGCAGGAACAGTTCTAGAAAAGCCCGCGTACCTGGATCTGGATCTCTCCTGTTCCAGGTTGTCAGGAAGGCCAGTCTCCTGGATTTGGGCCCTTCTTCGGTTCTGAAACACAGGAAACCAAGTCCAGTGATGCTGGATTAACAGGAAGTGAGAAGATTTTTATTATCAGCGTGAAGGAAGATAAACTGAGTGGGTTTCAGATGATTATAATCCCATAATAATCTGTATCATCACTGAATGCTGGGATCTTTTCATCACCTTCTGTTTCAGCAGAGCTGAGGCAGACTGATGGAACAGAGCCTCGCTGCCTTTGTAGGGTGTCATGGAGGAGACAGGACGGGTTGTCCACGATGGAGAGCAGCTTGTTCAGGGACCTCATGTCCCTCACTGACTCAAATGTCTCATAATTGACTTGGTTCTGATGCTGCTCCCCCAGCAGACCCAGACCCGGCTCAGATGGTACCTCCTGCTGTGTGTGTGTGTGTGTGTGTGTGGGTGGACCTACTTTCCGAGCTGGTTCCTGGACAGATCGAGAGTCTTGAGCTGAGAACATTTCCACTTATTGGGAGCCGGCAGCGAGGAGATGAAGTTCCCGCTCAGCCTCAAGGAGACGATGGCCTGACAGGAGGAGGGAGAAGCTGTGAGCAAAGCCACGGTTCCTCAAGAACAACCAGCTGGAGCGTGACGATATCTGGGAACATTTTCACTCATCACAACATTCAGACGTGGCCCAGCTGTGAACGCTCTCAGATCACCTTCAGAGAGGATCACCCATCAAGCTGCAGGTTAATGTTGTAAATATCAATCAGAAAGACTTCCTGTTTTCTGGAGAACGTTCTGCCAAGTCTGCGTCTTTTAACATAAACTGAGAAGAAACATGTCGATCTTTCTGAATGAGCTGCGGGGAACCCTTTGGGAACAGTTCCTGCGATGGTTCCTACCTCCAGTTCAAAGATGTATGAAGGCAGCTCCTTCAGCTGGTTGTCAGAGAAGTCCACCTCCTGCAGCTGAGTCCTCCAGAAGATGGAGATGGTGTCTGGAAGGTTCTCAAGTAAATTGGAAGAAGCTTTGCATCGTTTCTACAAAGAAGGAGACAGAAACGGAGAACATTTTTCTTCAACCTTTATATGTTAAAGACAAAGACATTTGTCATTTTATGTTTGGTGTTCAGAAGCTTTATCTCCTGAGGATTGAAGCTCCTGAACGTTCTTGTTGTTCTTGATACGATGGAAGGTGAGAGGGATCTTTACATGAATGATGGCTCCTTAAAAATGGTCTCCAAGGAGGGGGGTGACTCCGTCAGCCATTCTCACCACACGTTGTAGGATCTTCTTGTCAATCACACAGCATTCACCAGCCCAGGAGGAGATGCAGCTGGTCAGGATGCTCTCAGCTGAAGGGGGTGAGGACGAGGGGTACTTCAGTCTCCTGAGGACGGGATTCTTCTGCTGAGCTTTCTTGGTCAGGGGCATGGTGCTGAGAGTCCAGCAGAGATCCTCAGTGGTTGACCTTCTGTGCTGGGAGGGTGGATATCAGCCGTTTTTCTTAAATCCAGAGTCAGCTCTTTAGATTTGTTGGCATTAGAAGACAGATTGTTGTCTGTCAGATGTTTCAGCATCACTGTTGGATCATCAGCAGGTTTGTGTTGAAGTTAGCAGAACATCATGTGTGAGCAGAAGAGCAAAGAACAGTACACCTCCCTGAGGAACCGCCGAGTCTGATGGAGTCTTTCTGCCAACACAGACAGTCTGTTGTCCTCCAGACAGGAAGTCCAAAACCTGGTTTCACCATCAGCTGCTGCAGGAGGTTTAGGTTCAAGGCTGAGGAGAAGAATCCTGGAATATCTGTTCTTCTTCTCCAGATGGGACAAAACTACAGCAGGTTTGTGTTTGTTTACACTGAAGACCACGTTGGTCTACATTCAGTTATGAAGATGACAAATGTAACATTTCTTTTAACGAGTATGTTGAAATGATTTCATACATTCATCCCTGGAACATCAAACATGGAGAACCACCTCCAGAACATTGTTTTAGGTGAAAGGATTTCTTACCAGCGGGCAGGCCCAGGGGTCGGGGAACGAGCTCAGTTTGTTCCTGCTCACATCCAGAGAGCAGAGGGCCTTCAGACAGTGCATGACTGAAGAGGGAAGAACGCTCAGGGAATTCTCGGACACGTCCAGCTCCTCCAGCTTCCGGAGACCAATCCAGTTCACAGCTGACAGAGCAGAATTCAACAAGAACATTTCATTTAAGAGCCAAACTCTATGACTGTCCAGCAGCCTCACCTGGTTTCAGAGTATCTGTTAGTTTAATGGCGATCACTTCTGAAGTACAAGAGTACTAAATATAAATACTTTGAAGATGAGCTGGGACATACTGGCAGGGATGTGAAACAGAACTGTCAGCTGGTTTTTGGCAGCACAAAGTTTCTGAAGGTGGATCAGATGGAGCAGTCCAGTTGGTAAACTTTTCAGCTGGTTCTGACTGAGAATAACCTGCTGCAATCTGAGGAGAGGATGTCGGAAGTCAAAATAAAAAGAGTAACTTCAGAGTTTAAACACTGGGAGAGATCTTCCTCAGTCGTACCTGGAGCAGATGACATCCTGGGAGTTCTCAGCAAAAGGCAGCTCTTTCAAAACATTATTAGAAACATCTAAAGTTCTCAGGTGGATCAGACCCCAGGGAACCACGGAGGGCAGAGCAGCCAGGCTGTTGGCCGACAGGTCCAGGTGGGTGATCCGTGAGCAGACGTCCAAGAACCAGTCCAGCTCCAAGAAGGGCAGCTGCAGGCCGCTCCAATACACACTGACAGCCTGCACACGCCCACACAGACACACACACACACACACACATGTTATATCTCTCTATCTATGCAGGGACTTTCCTTTGATTTCCATTCATTTCTACACCCTAACTACACCCTAACTACAGTCTAACTACAGCCTAACCCTGACCCCCACCCTAACCCCAACCATTATCAGTACATACCTAACCCTAAACCAAACCTTAGTCCTAAACCTAACCCCTAACCCAAAAACATCATTTCTCCTCGTGGGGACCAGGCTTTGGTCCTCATGAGGAGCAGTTGGTCCTCACAAGGTAGTATATGTTAGGAAAATTGTCCCCACAATGTATCAAATACATGGCCACACACACACACACACACACAGCAGAGGTTCAAACAACAGACAATAATAAGATATTTAACCCGGTTTTAAGGCTCCTGGTCATTTCGTACCTGGACCGGTCTGCTGCAGGTCTCGTCACCGCAGCAGCGGCTCCATTTAAGGGTTTAATCTACCGGAGTAGACCTGAAGATAAGCAGATCTGAACCAGTTTTATTATTATTGTCCTCGGCCTGTTTCGACCGGGGCATTCAGGCCTGAAGCTTTGGATGTTTGCTCAATTACTTCAAATCTCAGGACAGACTGAAATCAGGAACTAAGGGTACGGAGTAGGGGTACAATTTGTCAGAGGTGGGACTTGAGCAGCACCTGTTTTTAAAGTTACACCCACTTCCGGTTTGCCATGCGGACAGGGTAGACGTAGCAACGGACTGCTCCGGAAAAATCCAGCATTTTTTACTAAATTCACCCCGCAGAAACTTGATTTTATACCACCCACCGTTACAAAAACAGTATTTTGGATACTTACTCACTAAGTTATGGCCTGTAAGAACGCGAAAGGAAGCAAGAAAGAGGACGCTGGCCTAACGCTGGAGGCTATCACCGCGCTGCTTCGGCAGCACGGTGAGGACCTTAAATCTGAATTCAAGTCTTCTGCCAACATGCTGAGCTCCAAGCTAGACCAGGTGAGGCAGAGCCTGGAGGAACAGGCAGAGAGAGTCTCCTCTTTGGAGCTCGTAACAGAAGATTTGGGCCAACGAGTGGCTGGCACCGAAGACTCGTGTGCTGCTCTCCATGAAGACAATGCTAAGCTAAAAGACAAAATGACGGACTTGGAGAGCCGCAGCAGACGGCAAAACATCCGCATCCTCGGTCTGCCCGAAGACACTGAAAGTGGGCGCCCTACTCACTTTTTCTCCAACCTTCTGTGTGAGCTATTTGGGAAGGAGCTGCTCCAGACCCCACCAGAGCTCGACAGAGCGCACCGCTCCCTGGCAGCTAAGC
>NC_051444.1:437324-439378 GCF_001649575.2 Kryptolebias marmoratus
TTAGCTGGTTGGCTGGTTGGTTGTTTGGCTGGTTGGTTAGTTGGTTAGCTGGTTAGCTGGTTAATTCTGACCCAACAGCTGAAGCTTGGATTCAAGTTCAGCTGCTCAGAGAACCACTACAAATAAAAACAGCTACAAACGATAAGAATCCATGTCAGCTCAGAGCTTTAACACCTGGCATGTGGCTCAGTGGTTAGAGCAGTGGTCCGGGGGTTTGATTCCTGGCAGTGTCTCTGGGCAGGACGCTGAAGCCCATCGCTGTATGAAGTGATCAGACTGATGGATGTGTTGCAGGAGCTCTGAGGGGCCTGCTGCTGCAGGAGTTCAGTGAAACCAGCTGAGATGACCTCAGTTTCCTCACCTTCATCTGAACCAGCTGTGGGCATCAAGGCCAGCCTGCTGGAGCCACATCTGTTATTATTTGTCACATTCGTTTTGCACTCGCTGATACTGTGACGATGATAAACTTTGGATATATTGTGCAGATTTGAAAGCCTTCTGCGAGTAAAGACCTTCAGCTTCTCAGGGACAGTTTTCCTGAGCTTGGAGACGCTCCTCAGGTGAGGATCTGCAGCCTGGATGATGGAGTTAAATGGTTGAGGTTGGACTCAGTCTTTGGTGGACATCAGTGGACCGAACACACACCCCTGGAGAACCTGTTGGTTCTTTGGGTTCTAACGTTCTGACACACAGGCTGTTGTGGTGGAAATGTTAGATTTAACTGAATTTCTGGAGACCTCATATATTTTTAACTAAGTTTGACGAGGATCATTTACAATCTGTGAGACGTTCCCACAGCAGATCATTAGTTATTAAACGTGTTTAAATTGGTGAATATTTCCATGGACTCAGGTTGCTCCTCATGATTTTGTTTTGTTTCTTGGTCAGGTCGTTCAGAGGACCCGTCCTCCAGCGACCTGCGACTCCAGTAGGAATGTCTTACTGGTCCGTCGGTGTCTCCCAGGTTCCTGAAGAACCTCCCAGCAGCATGGAGCAGAAAGACGGTGAGTTTGGACTTCTCTGAGCTGCAACTGAAACACGTTTCAGTGTGAAGAACCTAAATTTACCAAAAGGAGAAGTGAAACTGTGACAGCTTCTCTGTGAGCAGTCGGGCCGCAGCAGATATATTTCCTCAAACTGATGCAGTTTAAATGTTCATCAGTAACTCAGGCATCCAGGCAGTTCAGCAGGAAAAGAAACAAACAACAAATGTAGTTTTGAACAGCTCCTCCAGGAGAGACGGACTGGGCCGAACAGAACCTTTGCAGAACTCTCTGCTGTGGAGGGTGGGGATGTTGCCACGTAAGGATTGGTCTCACGTGAAAGTGTAGATCATCACACCTGCTCCCGTCCCTGTGGGTTCTGATCCGATCAGCTGTTGTCTGTTTGTCCTCCTGTCTTTGACCCGGCAGGTCCTGAAGAGGAAACAGGAACCAAGGCTCCGCTGGTCCAGACCACTGGTTCCATCTCTGCAGCGGTTCCTCCTTCCTGTGTGGAGAACATTGAAGCAGCTTATGATCGTGGAGATGAAGACGCTGCCCGGGAGCTGATCCAGCGGGCCTGCTGTGTGGAATGTTCTGCTGGGCTTCATCCTGACGGGGTGAGTCCGAACAGGATGTGGGATAAACTCTGTCTTCTTCCAGAACCAAAAGTCCACAAACTGAATCCCAACAAAACTTCCTCGTTTAAAAACATTAAAATATATTTGGAAAGAAAGTCCATCTCCTCCAGTCCTAGAGTTTCAGAACCTCCTCAAACTGATCCGTTTTATTTCAGGTTCTGAACGATTCTAATCTGACCCGAAGGGAACAAAAACACAACAACCTCCACCGAGTCGTTATTTATTCAACAGAAACTAAAAGTTACAGTTCAGAGTGAAAAACCAGAACCAGAACCTCCGAGAGCTGAGCAGAAACCAACGCTGGAAAGAAGAGTGGTCAGGAGCTGGAACCAGGTTCTGTTGGGTCAGGAGCTGGTTCAGGTTCTGTTGGGTCGGGAGCTGGTTCAGGTTCTGTTGGGTCAGGAGCTGAACCAGGTTCTGTTGGGTCAGGAGC
>NC_051444.1:442652-444000 GCF_001649575.2 Kryptolebias marmoratus
CAGCTGTCCTGCAGCTGTCCTCCAGCTGTCCTCTAACTGTCCTCCAGCTGTCCTCCAGCTGTCCTCTAACTGTCCTCCAGCTGTCCTCCATGTCTGATCCGACCTGCTCGGCTTCTCTCCAGGTGTGTGTCTGAGCAGAAACCTGGTGAACTGCATGCTGGCCACTTCCTGTCAGCAGGGTCACCTGGACGTGGTCCGCCTGCTCGTCTGGGACTACGACGCTGACGTGAAGGACTTTGCCGTCCACAGTGATGAGTTCGCTGTCATCACCGGCCAGCCGCTGTACGCCGCGGCTCAAGCAGGTAGAAAACGTCCTGATGTCCTCAGTAATCCAGGTTGAGTCAGGACCGTCCAGAGGACCCGACTCAGCCCTGAATCAGCAGCAAACATGTTTACTTTTTTAGACCAGATTAATTATTATTATTAGAATAAAAGAGCCCAGAGCTGCAGTTTGGAGCGTTGCACCTCGTCCTCTCCTGGAGTAAATGGCGTGTTTTCTCTTACAGGAAATGAAGAAATCGCTCACTTCCTGCTGGAAAACGGTGCAGGATTCTCATCGTACACACTGATGGACTTCCCGGACTTCAGCAAGCGTCTCCTCAGACAGAAGCTACAGGAAACTGGCAGTGAAAGCACGGATGAGGTGAGTTTCCTGAACACGGCTGTGGGTCGGACAGATTTCAGTGATAGGAAGAACCTGTTGAACCAGGTGTTCTCCAGGTGTTCTCCAGGTGTGAGGTGCTGAACACGCAGTGTAGGAAAGTATTTACTAACTGCTCAGAAAAATATAAACAGCTTCATTTTGATGCAGATTTAGAGTTTAGATTGGATCTGAGCTGAAGTCCTGAACCCAGGAGAACTGAAGTAGTCTCAGAGCAGACCTGACCTGGTTCCCTGAACACCTGTGGTGTCCAGTCCTGGTCCTGGTCCTCCAGGTCTGAGATGTTTCCCTGCTCCAACACTTGACTGTTAATCCCTCATTTCTTCAGTGAAGGGTGTATGAGGCAGAGAAGCACCTAAAACCTGCAGGACACGAGGTACCTGTAGAGACCAGTGCTGCTCACATCCTTACTGTTTGATAAGAACTGATATGGATTTAGGTGTAACTTTTTTTAATCACTGTCTTTTTATTAAGTTTTTTCCCTTTTATACATACAGTATGTGAATACAATGAGGTGTTTATCCAATACAGATAAAACAAAAAGAAAAAAAAATATATATATATAATAATAATAGTATACAGAAAATCAATCCCTACAAAGCAATCCCATTTAGCCCACCCAGGTCACTACTCAGTAGATCCACGCACTATATTCCTATCCCTGACAGAAATGGAACGTATTCTAAT
>NC_051444.1:444100-448655 GCF_001649575.2 Kryptolebias marmoratus
TCCACCATCTGAGAGGAGCTCCACCATCTGAGAGGAGCTCCACCATCCGGCAGGAGCTCCACCATCTGAGAGGAGCTCCACCATCCGAGAGGAGCTCCACCATCTGAGAGGAGCTCCACCATCTGAGAGGAGCTCCACCATCCGAGAGGAGCTCCACCATCTGAGAGGAGCTCCACCATCCGAGAGGAGCTCCACCATCCAAGAGGATTTGAAAAACATGACTTATCACCAGGAAAGCTGAAGCAGCAGTCCATCAAACCTTTGTGTTCCCGTTCGGACTCTGGACCAGAACCTCACCTACAGACAGACTCTTTCCGTGAATCTTATCGGCCCAGCCGGCGTAGTAGCGGAGGGTTCTGATGCTGCCCTCCAGGTCGGTGAAGAAAGCCTGCAGGAACGGTTTCCCCGTGTTCAGAGTCTCCAGGGTCTGAGGGATCCAGGAAACAGGTTTCAGTTCTGCTTTAATTTGGACGGATTATTCCTAAACTGATTCATTATATTTCATAAAAATGTGTGCAGCAGATCCACTCTTTAAAACTTTCTGAATCTTCCTGTAAGTTTCCTGAGACCCAGCAGCAGAACTTCTGACCCTAAATGTTGATGATGCAAAGAAAGATGATTTTACAGCCAGCAGCAGTCGGTCCATCTCCATCAGATCAGCCAGTCGGTGCAGCATCCTCCCTCAGTCCGATGCGTCCATCCTCCTCCACAAAGAGCCCCTCTGATTGGCTGCCCTGGCTGCTGCCACCGCCTTATCGACATCCTCCTGCAGGAGCAGCAGGCGGAGAAAACACCATCAGATTTCAGACTTAAACAGGTTTGAAAGTCATCAGATCTTCTCACTTTGTCTGCTTCCTGAACATCACAGATCCTGGCTCCTGTCGCTGGGTTAAAGGTCGGAAACGTCCTCCCACTGATTGACAGGTGCCACTCATTGTTGATGAAGATCTGTCGACAGAAACAACACTTTGGTTTGTAGCTAAAAGATAAAATTAAACATTTTATTCACTGATTTCTGTGAGCTGTGACCACCAGGGGGCATCTGTTAGAAATCCCAGGGAGTTTGTGTGTGTGAAGGTGTGTGAGGGTGTGTGTGTGTGTGTGTTGGTTTAGGGTCAGTCTGAGGAAAACTGCACTTTAACTGAATCATAGATGCTGGAAAACATGTGCAACTAAAACTATTTATTCTAATAAATTCAACAACTGATCTGAGTCCAGATTTGGCCCCCAGCCCACCACTTGTGAACCCCAGCTAACTTGAATTTAAAGCAAAAATACATTTTTTGTCTTTATTTTTTTAATGTTGACATTCAGATTTTAACTTCCTGCTTGTTTAATGTTTTTATTCTTTAATTAGGAAACATGAACCGAACAAATAATTTATGAATTTTATTTGTCCTTTTCAGAACCAACACCCTCACACACACACACACACACCCTCACACACACACACACACCCTCACACTTACACACCCTCACACACACACACACACACCCTCACACTTACACACCCTCACACACACCTGAGTTGTGTTCCTACCTTGGTGTGTCTGATGTGTTGGACTTGGACAGGCTGAGGAAAAGCTGAAGTCCCTTCGTGTCCCAGTGTCCCCAGCTGTTCCATACCGTGTCCTCAGTCAGGTCTGGTCTGGGGTCCGGCTCAGAGCTTTAAGGAGCTGCAGGTCCTCACATGGACAGCCCGGCTCCTCCCCTCCAACAACAACCAGGTTAAAAAAAGACTTTTCTCCATAAATCCCAGACAGGGAGACCAGATCCAAATGTGGGACAAAGACCCGGTCTGTGGACCCGGTCCAGTTCCTTCAGAGATGATGGAACTGCAGGTTTATTTGTCTCCTCCTGACTGACTTTAATAAAGTAATAAACAGTGAAACTCTCAGCAGACAGTCGGAGCGTCCTCAGATAAACTCTGATTTATTCTGAGTTCTCTGCTTTAAAACCAGAACGGTTCTGAAGCTGCAGCTGTGGTAAATCAGCTCTTAGACCAGCCTTCAGGTTCCTGCAGGTTCCTGCAGGCAGCCTTTAGAACGGAAACATTTTATGGAGTGGATTAGATGATTTGCTCCTCAAAGCTGCAGAAATTAGTTTTTTTGGTCTGTTTCTATTTAAATAATGTTAATAAAATGAAAATGCACATGTCTGGGTTCTCCTGCCTCAGAACCCAGACTCCTCAGAGTCTGAGAGCTTCTTTACCGACCAGAGGGTTGAAGTCAGCTGATGGCAGCCTGGAGGAAAGAGATGATGGAGAGCTCTTCACGGGAACAAAGAGGATAAAGGCCGAGAACCTGATTTCCATTTGGAGGGCTGGAACCAAAGAACCTTTAAATAGAAGCTGATTGAGTCCGTTTGAAGCAGGAAGTCCGGCGGGACTCGAGCCGCCTCTCCAGACTGTTTCCACTGAACTCTTCTTGTTTCAGAAAACAACCTGAAAAGTGTCGAGTACCGAGCTTTACTGGGATCAACTCACATGCAAATCAGTCTCCCTCCCCTCCCTGCTGAGGCTGCTTGGGGATGAGTCCAAGAAGAACCTCAGATTTCCTCCAGTTTTCTTCTGAATGTTCAAACAGAGAAGTCTCACTTCACCAGGTTCTGCTGAGATGTCCAGGAACCAGAACCTGCTGGAACACCAGTGTCCCCGTCCTCCAGTGTCCCTGTCCTCCAGTGTTCCTGCCCACCAGTGTCCCTGTCCTCCAGTGTCCCCGCCTACCAGTGTCCCTGTCCTCCAGTGTTCCTGTCCACCAGTGTCCCCGTCCTCCAGTGTTCCTGTCCACCAGTGTCCCCGCCCACCAGTGACCCTGTCCTCCAGTGTTCCTGTCCACCAGTGTCCCCGTCCTCCAGTGTCCCTGTCCTCCAGTGTCCCCGCCCACCAGTGTCCCTGTCCTCCAGTGTCCCCGCCCATCAGTGACCCTGTCCTCCAGTGTCCCCGTCCTTCAGTGTTCCTGTCCACCAGTGTTCCCGTCCTCCAGTGTCCCTGTCCTCCAGTGTCCCCGCCCACCAGTGTCCCTGTCCTCCAGTGTCCCCGTCCTTCAGTGTCCCCGTCCTCCAGTGTTCCTGTCCACCAGTGTCCCTGTCCACCAGTGTCCCCGTCCTCCAGTGTTCCTGTCCACCAGTGTCCCCGTCCTCCAGTGTCCCTGTCCTCCAGTGTCCCTGCCCACCAGTGTCCCCGTCCACCAGAGTCCCTGTCCATGGTGAAGACAGTTCTACATCATCATGGACTGAGAAGACCAAGGAAGAAGCTCCAAAACCTCCAAGCTGGACTGAAACCTGCAGCTGTCCACATGGACGAGACAAATGTCTCCTGGAGGACAGTCTGATGGTCAGACGAGACAAAGACTGAGACAAGAAGGACGTTTGGACGAGTCCAGGTGAGGCTTTCAGACCTGAGAACACTGAACCAGCTGTCAGGCATAGTGGTGGCTGCATCATGTTGTGGGGCTGGAATAATGGAGGACCAGGACCATCAGACGGGGCCTCGGTTTACTGTCCTCTGGGAGGCAGGAGGACAGCTGGGACGGGACGTTTGTTGTGTCGTTTAAATAAAGATTACAGGAAGTGGTCGAAATAAATAACACCTTGATATTCACACATTCATTTCTACTCATAAAAAATGGACTTTTATTTTGAAAAGTAAATATAAAAAACTGCTTAATAATATACAGAGCTGCAGGCCATTTTAAATTAAAAGAAAGCACATTTCAGTCCCCAAAAAAGTGAATTAATTCAAGATTAAAATATGTGAACCACAAACAGAAAACAAAGAATCACAACATTTCCCCAAACTTCTGAAATTATTGCTTCAGTTCTACAAACGGAGAGTTTCCCCGACGTTTCCCAGAGTTCCTTCACTTCCTGTTTCACTGAATTATTCCTTCTGCAAACATTTCAAAATAAAATACTAATAATTAGTTCCTGCGGGTCGTGGTTCTGCTGGTTTCCTATCGTTTTATTTCTGAGCTGAGAGGAAACAAACTGTTTGTATTTCTGTAACTGAATAAAGTCTAAAAACCAAAGAAAAGGTTTTTAACAGTTATTTATTTTCTGGTTTTTACAGAAACATTTTCTCCCTCAGGTTTCTTTGCTCCACCAGAACCTGTCAGAACATCCGGCTGGGGCTGAAAACGGTCTCAGCTGCGCTGAGTGATCACATGACTGACCGCCATCAGGCTGCAGGTAGACACACCTGAGATGCTGCTGAAGACCACTTCCTGTTTCTGCAGGTAAACAAACACCTGGCGGCTGGCAGCCGGTCAAACGTTCACTTCCTTTAAGGAAAATACTGCCGGTATTCATTCCTTCAACATCTCAGTTTATTTTGGAAACTTTTCACTTCCTGTCGTCAGGAAACAGGAACCTGTCAGAACCTGACCCCGGTCAGACCCTGACCCAGGACTGACCCTGACCCAGGACAGACTCTGACCCAGGACAGACTCTGACCCAGGACAGACTCTGACCCAGGACTGACCCTAACCCAGGACTGACCCTGACCCAGGACTGACCCTGACCCAGGACAGACTCTGACCCAGGACAGACTCTGACC
>NC_051444.1:449835-454616 GCF_001649575.2 Kryptolebias marmoratus
GACCCTGACCCTGGACAGACCCTGACCCAGGACAGACCCTGACCCTGGTCAGACCCTGACCCAGGACAGACCCTGACCCCGGACAGACCCTGACCCTGGACAGACCCTGACCCTGGACAGACCCTGGACTCAGTCAGGAGGAGTTTGTGAATGGATGCTTTTTGTTGGAAACTCAATGACAACATGAAGAGAATAAATTGTGTAAAAGTGAGAATAAAACTTGTTCCGCCGACAATCTTAGTTTGGCTCCAGGTCCAGTCGTCAGCACCTTTTCCAGCTTTAAATAAGGCGACGTGAAGAAACGATGAACATTTACAGAGTAATGCTTGCATAGTCTGATAGAGACGCGACCCTCCCCTCCCCTCCCGCCCCGTCGCTGCTTCACAAACTATCAAACTTGTGTTTTAAATAGTCTTTCATAACCTTTGCAATGGGAAGATCCTCCAGGAACTTTAAGCTCTGAAGGCCGATACAGTGACGGATTTTTATCCGACATAAGTCCTGAAGCGTCCGAGGCTGCCCTGGAGGGAGAACAGAGAGAGGAGCCGTTTTCACTCAGCTGCTTCAAGAAGAAAACCACAAACGATACAGAACCTTCTGGACTTACTGGTGACTTCCTGCAGGAAGTCCAGACACGGCCGGCTGGTTCCAGACATGCTAACAGACACAGCCACCGGCGTCTGGCCCTCGTAGTTCCTGGTGTTGGTGTTGGCGCCGTACGTGTAGAGCATCTGGGCGCACAGCACGTCGTCCCTCAGGGCGGACAGGTGCAGCGGCGTCTGCCCGTCCTCCAGCCGACCCAGGTTGGTGTCGGCACCCCTCTGCAGGAACATGCGGCAGTACGAGTGGTTTCCTTTGATGACGGCGTAGCGCAGCAGGAAGCCGTTCTGAATGTCGATGTTGGCGCTGTGGTCCAGCAGGATGCGGACGCAGCTGGAGCGTTCTCGGATGATGGCCAGCTGCAGGGGGGTGGTCCCTTTGTCGCTGAGCGGGTCCACCTCGGCCCTGAACTCCAGGAGGAGGCGCACAAACGAGTCCCGGCCGTAGTGAGCCGCCACATGAAGAGGCGTCCAACCGTCGTTGCTTTTAGCGTTAATGATGTCTCCACGGTAGTCCGACTCCAGCATCAGGCGGGCGATGCGAGCCCGGCCGTGCATCGCGGCGTAGTGGAGCGCCGTGAAGCCTCCGATGAAGTCCTTCACGGTGGGGTCGGCTGTGAGGAGCAGGGGGACAGGAAACGCCATCAACCACAGGCAGAAACCCAGTGACTAACTAACCTGAACAATAATCTGCAGGTAAAAACTCAAACCCATCTGACTGACAGCTGCTGAAGTCCCACCTGGCCCGTGGGCTCAGGTGGGACTTCAGCAGCTAAACAGACCTTTAAGATCAAGAACCTGAAGACAAAAATAGGATTAAATCTGAGTGACTTCATTCTGTTTGATAAATAAGACTCAGATTAAAGCCGATCTGTGGGATTAAATGACGCGTCTGACCTCCGTGCTCCAGGAAAACTCGGACACATCTCTCCTTCCCTTTTGCAGCAGAGAAGTGCAGCAGAGTCCAGCCGTTGGCGTCTCGTATCTGAGGGGAGTATCCTCGCTCCAGCATCCTCCTCACGGTGCAGACGTCTCCTGCAGCCACTGCAGCCTGGATCTGCAGCTCCTCATGGAGGTCAGGGTTCCCTCTGCAGTGATGGTTCAGCATCCTGTCACACGATGGAATGAAACGATTCACCGGAGTCTGACGGCTGTGAGCGGAGCGCCCACTTAGTCTCCATTTCAAACATTTCAGTTACAATAAAAGGATCAGGTGAGAGTTTGTGATGAAGCTCAGTGGGATGAAAACCAACATTTACCTTTTAACCAGCTGGAGAGACGGACTTCTCTTAGTCATGTTGCTTCTGAACCTGCAAAAAACCAAGAAGACAAAGAATGGACGCCAAAGTCCACCTCCTCCGGTTCTCAGGTTTCAGGACATCAAACTGATCTGATCTTCATCAGGTCCTAAAAGGATCCAAATCTGACCTTCAGTGAACGAAACAACAGGTTCCACTGAGTCGTTATTTCTTAAACCCAAACAAGAAGGTTCAGCTGGGAGTGAAAAACTGGTTCCAGCACAGAGATGTTTACCCAGAATGCACTGCAGCTGTCAGCACGGTGGTGGAGGGCTGATGGTTTGGGCTGATTCTGGAGTCAGATGTGAGGCCATCTGTCCAACAAACAGAACAATGATCCCAAACACAGCAGAACAGTCCAGAACCAGAACCTCAGAGAGCTGAGTAGAAACGCTGGAAAGAAGAGTGGGCCACAACTCCTCCACAACCAGGAACCCACTGAGAGTTCTGCTGCTGGAGGAGGTTCTGTTGGGTCAGGAGCTGGAACCAGGTTCTGTTGGGCCAGGAGCTGGAACCAGGTTCTGTTTAATAAATAATGACTCAGTGGAACCTGTTAATTTTGTTCTCTTCAGGTCGGATCTGGATCGTTGTAGAACCTGGGGAATGGTCCAAATGAGACCGTATTTTAACATCTCGTTTGATTTGTTTTTATTTCAGTGCCCTCAGATGAATTTAATTATAAACCAAATTATTTTTATCTTATTTATTTTCTGACACATAAACTGAAGGAGGGAACTTTATTTTATCATAACTATAAAACAGAATGATCATAAAAAAAACAAGACAAAATTTAAAAAGGTTCCAAAGTTTAAAAGATTTACCTGCTATAAAAAGGCAAAATGGGAAATGACTAATTACAGTATCCTGGAAGCAACAATCCCATTTTAAACTCTAATTTGAGTATTTTTAATTGTTTTCCTTCTGAAACAGTTTTGGATGAATCTGGACCGAGTTAGGAACAATGAAGTGGCTCTAAATTAAAACTATGATGCTAACATGAAGACCCGAACACAGACTCACAGATAAACCAGTGTTCAGACTTTAATTTGAAGCAGACTTGAATGAAAACCTGACTTCAGCTCGTTTCTACCTGCAGCTGTTAGCTGCTGCTAGTTAGCATGTATGCTAACAAACTCAGCAGCTCGAACTGGGTTCGGGAGGTTCTGCTTCGTTGTTGTCGTCCCCGGACTCAGAGACGGAACTCATTAAAGGGTGAGAACAATGACTGTTCGGACACCAGGAGAATTCCTGTATGTTGAAGGTAAACTAGCACATCTGAAGGCTAAAACAAAGACTTACTGTTCAGACGCTAAAAGGCAGCAGCCGTTCATCCAGTCAGCCTCCAAAATAAAAGCTGCATCTTTCCGTCGCTTCCGCCCAGAAACGAGACAAAACAACAAACTTCAGACTTTATTGCAACTTTTTTCACAGCCCCTGGAGTCGAGGCTGACGCTCATTTCACTGACAAACAATTTGTGCTACAAAAACAACAGAATGGACCTCAACCGGAAGCACAGGGCAACTTCCGGCTCCGTCTTCAGAATAAAAGCTCAGCTTCATAAACTACAAGACAAACAGCTCAAACCTGGACTAAACTACCCCGGACTGAAAGAACAACAACAACAAAAAAACTCCTTAAAGAAAGAACATTTTTAGTGTTTTCACTTTAGAACAATTCATAAACTAGAACACGTTTTCACACCTGGACTAAATTATTTTAAATGTCTAATTACTGTAGTTTAGTTTATAAATTACAGGTATAAGACTGTGAACTCACCTATGGTGGAATCAGAACCGAACTTCAGTCTGTCTGACAACAGGACACCTGGACGGAACAGGTGAGTGGAGATCAAACAGTTTTTCAAAATAAAATGTATTCTTTCAAAATTAAAAAAACACTGCTATGTTTATTATTGTGTTAATGTTCAATAACTTTAAAATCTTTACAGGTAAAAAGTTTAATCTTTATTTTCCCTTTAAGTCATCAGTTTAATTATTTAAACTGTTATTGGTTAGAGATAAAATATCAGCCACAAAAACAGGTAAAATGGGTAAATCTTGTGGAAATAAAGGTACTTTTTAATCTAAATAAAGGTTTTTTTTTAAAAGCTCGGTTTGTTATTTATTTACTGCAGTAATTAAATTAAGTTAAATTATTGAACTGGGTGTTATGTCGCCCTCCGGGCTGCAGGGGGCGCTGAACCACAGAGCCGTTCTTCACAAACCGCCAAAAAACACCAGAAGAAGAAGAAAGAAAACAAAGATGGCTGCTTCCATGGTCCATTCGTCCCACGGGGAACTCCTCCGGGTTCTGACGGATGTTTATCGGGGTTTTCTCAGCGGGTTCTGTCCCGAACCGAACCCCCGGGACGTCGCGGTTCTGATCCAGTCCGCTGTGTGTGGACGGGTGCCGGGAGAGGACACGCGCTGGGAGCTGACTTCCGTCGGTGTGAGTCTGGTGAGGAAGCTGAGCTGGAGTCTGGTTCTGCAGAACCTGCCCGCTGAGTCCGCGGACAGCTGGGAGCAGGTTCTGAAGGTTCTGCTGGAAGACCTGGGTCTGATGTCCGAACTGGTGGGTTCTTCTCGTTCCGGTCCGAACAGAAAATAAAAGCTTAGACAAACGGAAGTAAAGCCTCCTGATGTGTGGACAGGTGCGGCTGCTGCGGGCCGAGGATCAGCTGATCGCTCACCTGGCTGCGAAGACCGCCGCCGGCTGCGTGTCCTTCCTGCTCTGCACATCTGTGAGTCCTGGGCGGGGGATCATGTAACAGCTGGTCACATCTGTGAGTCCTGGGCGGGGGATCATGTAACAGCTGGTCACATCTGTGAGTCCTGGGCGGGGGATCGTGTAACAGCTGGTCAAACCTGTCAGTCCTGGGGGGGA
>NC_051444.1:455342-456715 GCF_001649575.2 Kryptolebias marmoratus
TCCTGGGCGGGGGATCATGTAACAGCTGGTCACATCTGTGAGTCCTAGGGGAGATCATGTAACAGCTGGTCACATCTGTGAGTCCTGGGGGAGGGGGGATCATGTAACAGCTGGTCACATCTGTGAGTCCTGGGCGGGGGATCATGTAACAGTGTAGTTTAATGCAGTTTGGTTTGGATCTAAAACCATTCAGTGATTCTGAGGACGTCCTGTGTGTCTCCAGGGACAGGTGAGTCCTGCGTGGCAGGAGACGTGTGTCCAGGCGTTCAGCAGCTCCTGTCCTGCTCCTCAGGACGCCTGCCTCTGGTCTCTCACCGAGCTCCTGAAGAAGCTGCTTCAAGGATCTGATCCAGGTTAGAACACGTTCTCCAGCCAGGGTTCTGATGAAGAGGAACCCGGGTCGTGCCTGAAGAGCCCGGGTCGTGCCAGCAGAACCTGGGTCATGCCTGAAGAACCCGGGTCGTGTCTCATGTCTCTCTCTGTCTCTGTCCCTCAGCGATCGTTGGAAATCTGGTGACTTCGTTTGACTTCAGCCTCAGGATTTTCTGCTCCCAGCTGCTCTCTGAGCCGAGGACAGAACCTGCTTCTTGGGAAACGACGTTCTGCCTCCTGCTGGACCTGCTGGAGGTTCTGACTGCCTCCAGGTTCATCAGTGGACCTGGGATCTGCCGTAGTCCGCCTCTGGTCCAGCCCTCGGCTCTCCTCAGAACCATCAGCTGCTCCTCACAGAACTTTGTTAAGAACCGAACGCTGTTGCTTCTGAAGAGAGTTCTGCTCCAGAAGGTTGGAGAAGACTGGTCTCTGCGAGGACCCAGGTCCGAGGACCTGAACTCTGACCCCAGGGTTCTGGCTCAGAGCGTGTTAGCAGCGGTGAAGGATGGGTGGTTACACACGGTGCACGTAGAACCAGGCGGGTTCTTTGGAGGGACCCGACCCGTCCGAGGAGACGAAGGTCAGAAACCAGGAGGAGCGGCGCTCCGAGCTGTCAGCCTGATTCTTCTGAAGTCCGCAGAACTTCAGGTCCAGACGCTGGACGCTGCAGGTGAGAACCCAACACTGATCTGCTGCTGCGGTTAGAGGGTTCTCCGGGTTCTCCGGGTTCAGTGGGAGGGAAATCTGGGTCAGAACCTGTCAGGCATCCAAACTGTGAACTCCTGGAAGACGTTGAGGTTCCGGGACTTTGGGGTGGCAGTTCTCCGTGTCCTCTGGAAACCTCACTTCAGGAGGCTGAGAACGTTGAGAGGTTTTTCTGGAACGCAACAGGCTCAGCCAGGTGAGTCAGTGTCTTACCTGCAGCAGACGGCAGTCAGAGTCTTACCTGCAGCAGACGGCAGTCAGAGTCTTACCTGCAGCAGACGGCAGTCAGAGTCTTA
>NC_051444.1:456815-462297 GCF_001649575.2 Kryptolebias marmoratus
ATCTCAGGTTGGAGATTCAGGCTGATTATAACGACTCAACTCTTTTCATGCAGTTCAGATAATTTCACTTCTGTTTGAGACGGTTGTTTACTTCCTGTTTGTTTGTTTGTTTGTGTCACTGTGTGCACGGAGTCTCAAACTGTTCTGAGATGTCCTGCAGAGACGTCCTGCAGGGACACCGTCCAGCCTGGTGTTGTCGGATCATCAGTCTGCTCATCATCAGCTGAGCGGAGAGTTAAACAGAGGGAGGAGCTTATCGCAGCCTTACCACCGGATTGGTTGTTCCCTCTCAGATGATCTTCCTCTGTGTCCTCTGTGCAGGAGAGGACAGTGTCTCTGAGGTCTGTGGGTATGTCCACAGGCTGTGGGACTTCCTGAGCCGGTTCAGCGGGTCTCTGAGAGTGGACCACCTCTGCTGCTGGGTCCGTCTGCTGTTTGAGGAACAGGACGATGATCTGATGGAGGCGGCCAGGACCTGTCTGTCCTTATTCCTTAGTTCCAGGTAGAACAAAGAAAAGATGGAGGTCTTATTTGTTATTGGCCCCGTCCCCCTGTTCCTGTAGGTAACCTCAGCTGCTCTCAGGTTTGAAACATTTCTTTATGAATTTTATTTAGTTTTTGCTGAGGAGCCGGTTTTTTGTCTCCATCTGGACCTGCGGTGTGAGAAGGTGTCCTTCAGACAGGACGTTCTGTTTGTTCTGTTCTTCCAGACGCCGCTTGGGTCCGGATGGGGATGATGGGGTTCTGTTGGAGCGGGCCTGTGGCTCCGGGTTCAACCCTCACTGCCACTTTCTGCTTCTGCTTCAGAGCTTCTCGTTCGACCACAGCGTCCTGCTGGACTTCCTCATCTCCTCGGAGACCTGCTTCCTGGAGTACTTCGTCCGCTACCTGAAGTACCTCAGAGGCTCCTGGACGGGTTTTACTGCTGCGTGTGGATCCGGAACCGAGCCTCGGGATCAACTGTCCAACGGTGGATCAGAACATGTCCTCCGCCCAGGAGAAGGGTCGAGTTCTGGACCTCGCCTCGTAGACTACGACAGTTCTGATGAGTCCGGTCCAGAACCTGCTGAGGACTCTTCTGTGGGTGAAGGAACTCCAGTAGAACCTAAGAGACAGAACCAGCCAACGTCTGCAGAACCGAGCCTCAGAAAACCCCAGAGTTCTTCTCTGCTGTCGGTACAAGACGAACGGACCGGTCCAGGTGAGCGTCCTCTTCTGAGACAGGCGGGCAGTGAGACGATGGACAGAGCTGTCCTCTGCCCGTCTGAGACGTTGGACAGAGCCGTCCTCAGCCCGTCGGGGACGTTGGACAAAGCTGTCCTGAGCCCGTCGGGGACGTTGGACAGAACTGTCCTCAGCCCGTCTGAGACGTTGGACAGAACTGTCCTCAGCCCGTCTGAGACGTTGGACAGAGCCGTCCTCTGCCTGTTGGAGCTCCGGCAGGTGGTGCTCCGGCTGCAGATGAAGAAACTCTTCCCGTACAACCCGTCATCGCTGCTGAAGCTGCTGACTGAAGTGGAGGACAGTTATGGACGTTCTCGTCTCTCGTTGGACTCAGAGGAACCTCATCAGACCCGACCGGCTGCAGAAAAGTTCAGAACGTCCCTTTAAGTTCTGTCCTCTGCAGGAAGGGAACAAACGTCCTGGTTGAATAAAAAACATTTTATTTTCTGTGGGTTTCTTCTTCTTCTGTTTGTTTCCTGCAGCTCAGGAATAAAACGCTCCGACCTGCTGCAGAAACTGAGCAGCAGGTCAGATTCTTCATCAGTCCTTTTAATTAGAAACAAAATTTAAACCAATTTCAGCTCTAAGCTCCAAACTTATTTTTATTGGTTAAAATGTAAATTTTGTTAAAAACTTTATTTCATGACTGGAACCGAGGCAGAACTTTGTCTCCACCTAGTGGCCATTCTCTGAAACTACAACCTGTGTTTGTACTTTTCAGTCTAATTATTTATTTTTATTTTTTAATTATTTGGGTCAAATATTTTAGATACAACCCTGTTTCTGAAAGTTGTGAGTAAAATTTATAAACATTTAAAAATTTAGTGACTCTCAAGCGGCTAAAAGAGGAAAAAATAAAGTTTTCCAAAAGTTATTTAAACATAATTCAGAACATTTAGTTTTTCAAAGTTTTCCATCTTTTTGGCTTTAAATTAAAAACAGATTTGACTTTTATTTTGAAACATTTTGCTGTAAAACAACAGAAACTTCACAATAAACTGCAGACAGGAAATTGTTCAGTTTGAATTATTTGACCTGATCAGAGATCAGCCCTCAGAGGAACGCTTCCTGTTCTGAAGGAAAAGAGTCCAAACGGGTTTCCTTAAACAACATTTTAATGATTTTAATCATCAGTTCATAGAAGCGGTGAATAAACAGCCTCAGACCGGCAGTCGAAGAGTTAAAGATCCACAGAAAGACAAAAACATTTAAAATAAAATAAAGTCTTCATTAAACCGGGTTTCTCCTTCCTTTGTTCACATTAGATACACAAACTGTATTTACACAGTGCAACGCAGACACACAACAGACTGCTGCTCAACACTTTGATGGAAGCTAACACACTCGCACATCCACACACACCGAATCACACACACGTACCTTTAATTAAAGCAGAAATACTTTCTGTGCAGACAGAAGTACTGAGCTGCAGATCAACAGATACTACAGTATAATGCGTAGTACTGTAGTACCTGAAGTACAGGTACTACAGTATAATGCGTAGTACTGTAGTACCTGACGTACAGGTACTACAGTATAACGCGTAGTACTGTAGTACCTGACGTACAGGTACTACAGTATAACGCGTAGTACTGTAGTACCTGACGTACAGGTACTACAGTATAATGTGTAGTACTGTAGTACCCGAGAATCGTCTCAGACTCTCCATCAAACACTGTTCCTGGGAGAACCTCAGGATTACTGGAACGGTTTTATCTGCAGGACTCACACCTGGGGGTCAGGTGTCAGAGGGAGGGGCTTATAAATAACTTTATTAACAACAACGGAAACGTTTTTACGTCACAAACACCAGTAAGAAGTCATTAGAGGAGCAGAACCGGCCCGTTACTGTTGGAACCAAACAGAACTTTAGTTCTAATCCAGGTTCTGGTTTCTTTACCCAAAAAACTAAAGAGAAGAAAAGAAAAGTTACTTTAAGCCTCATAAAAACACCAGAGAGAACAAATAACGAGCACGAGTTTTCTGATTTAGTTGAAAAAGTTTCAGACAAACATGATCAACATGTGAAACTATTAAAGTTCTACCAGAACCAAGAGAACCAACAGAACCAACGGGACAGGTTATATTCACACCGCTCGTTAAGAAATTACATCATTATTTAACGTTAAAAACACTCTGAAAACCGATGGTTGGAGTGGTTCTGGTTCCCAGAAGAACCCGGACACGACCAGAGAGCGTTCAGAAATACAAACGTCTTCCTGTCGGGGTGAACAGGTAAACAACATAAACAACAAACAACAAACAAACAAACAAACAAACGAAGCCAGCAGACAGCAGAGTAAACAGAACTACTGACAGCTGGAAACCTTCAGACCCAAACCAGAACAGTTCAGCTTCAGAGCTTCTCCTCTGGATTCAAGTGGTGCAGGTTCTGCAGGTTCTGCAGGTCTGTCTGTGGGTTCTGGGTCAAAGAGTCTGGTTGGAGCTTCTGGTTCTGGTTTGAGTGTTTGGATCAGTTGGTTTCTGTCCCTCAGATAGTTGGAAGTAGTTTGTTCTGCAGCTCTGCAGGTGAGTCTGTCTGCAGTGTGTGTGTGTGTGTGTGTGTGTGTGTGTTTCTGTGAGTGTGTCGGTGTGAGTGTGTGCACGTGTGTGTGTGTGTCTGTGAGTGTGTGCACGTGTGTGTGTGGGTGTGTGTGTGCGTGCGCGCGTTGGTCGGTTGGTCAGATACCTGAGAAGACACCTGATGTCAGGAGTTAAACCGCCGCTCGTCTTCATCCCGTCACCTTCTTGGTTTCCACGTCTTCGTCCTCTGTCCTCGTCTCCGTGACGTCTGCTGAATCCAGCTCCTCCTCCTCGTCCTCCTCACTCTGCCCCCTGTCCTCTTCGTCCTCCTCGTCCTCGTCCTCGGTACTCTCCTGGGTTTTTCCCAGGTGGAGGTTCTCCAGGGTCTTGGACACCCAGGAGTCGATGCGGCTGCTGAGAGTCGGTACCTCCACAGAGATGGGTTCAGGAGTGTAGTCTTCCTCCTCCTCCTCCTCCTCCTCCGCCTCCTCCAGCATCCCGGGGACCAGAGTGGAGGTGGTGGAGGTGATGGAGGAGGTCAGCGGGCCTCTGCAGCTCCCATCCAGGGACCCGGTCTCTGTGCTCTGAGAGGCCAGCTCCAGGCGGTCGTCGGCTCGGACCTCGTCTCTGTCCCCGGGACCGGGAGGCCCGGTTGGCCCGGTTGGCCCGGTTGGTCCAGTTGGCCCAGCTGGTCCAGCTGGCCCGGTTCTGGTCTGGGGGGTGGTGGGACTGGGTGGGACGGGGTTGGCGGCGGCTGCGGGGGACTCGGGCTCTCTGTGAGCGGCTGTAGGAGGTGCAGGACGACTGGGTTCTGTCTCTGCAGGATCGGGAGCGTCTGAAGCTTCCATCATGTTCCTCCAGTTTGTCTCTGAAGGGAAAATATCAACATTTATATAAAACATCATCATTTATATAAAACATCAACATTTATAAAACCTGAACATTTATAAAACAAACTGATGGAGTGCTCCCTCCCAGCGCCGCAGGATAAAATCATCCATTAAATTAAAGAAGAAATCCCTAACCCTAACCCAACATGACGTCAAAATCTGCCTTACAACCGACTCCGGAGCTCATCAAACTGAAATACACCGCCTGGAAAAATACAGATAACAGCCAAAGACCTGCGGAAGAAGCTAAAGGTAGCTAAAAGCTAACTGTAGGCTAAGAAGACAGAATCAGAGGCTGATTTCTGAAGTTCGAGGGAAATATCTGTAAATAAATTTAAATATTTTAAAAAGTCTAAAAGTCCCAGCAGCCATCAGCTGAACGAGCCGAAGGGGTTTGTGGAAACCTTACCGTACTCCTTCTCATTGACCTCTGAGATGGGCTCAGAGAAGATGGAGCAGAAGGAGATAGCCGAAGCAGCAGAGTGGTTCCTGGAATGACCCATGTGATGGGGGACCTTCTTGTCGTTTTTCAGAGCTTCTTCTGCCTGCTCCTGCTCCAGCGTGGACACCATGTCTTTGTAGGCCTTCCTGGCCTCTTCCGTCAGAGACACCAACCGGTTGAAGAGACTCTGAAGGAGGAGCGGACGGTCAATCATGGCGGTAACACCCAAACGGTCACTTCCTGTGGAAGTGGAAGCAGGGCAGCTGCCTCACCTCGGCTCCAGAATAGTTGAAAATGCCAACGACGCTGACAGGAACCAGCTTGTTGACGCAGCGCCCCAACGCCTTTCTGCCCAGAGCGAAGACGAACGGGATCTCCTGCTCCCTCGCCATGGCGATGACGT
>NC_051444.1:462397-469289 GCF_001649575.2 Kryptolebias marmoratus
GTTTGGACTTGGCCTTGGTGGGGTCCTTCTGGTAGACCCTCTCCTGGAAACGGACCAGCTCCTGCAGCAGCAGAGTCACGCTCTCATCGATCTCTTTGCTCAGCACCTGGTTACAGTACCTGCAGGAAACCAGGAGGACACAACCAATCATTTCAGCAGGAAGCTCCTGGTTCTTCATTCAGACCCAACAATAATTCAGGACTTCCTGTTCTAATAATCTGAGCTGACAAACAAAACTTGGTTTTAACGGATAAACTGAGGAGGAACAGGAAACATGACCATAAAATAATACTAAGATTAAACAGCTCCGAGTCAGAGAGACGTCATCAGGAGTCAATTCAACTTCCTGTGACCCGTTTAACTGTAGAACCCAAACAGGACCGGGTTTAGAGCTCTAAATGGGACCAGGTTTAGAGAGTCCAGAGGACCTGCGTCCCCTCAGAGGACGCCTCAGAATCTGCTGGCAGGCTGTGGGCTGGAACAATGGTCCTTCAGCAGAGGGACAAAGACACGTTTGAGTCTGAGGAGCAGAATATACTTCATTGTCCCAGAGGAAGGACCAACATCTGTCCCACATTCTCCACCCTGACACCACCCGTCAACTGTCAGACTCTCAGTCCAGCTGATGTCTCAGTGGGACAACATCCCGGCGCCCAGCGTTCCTGGAGGGAGGACTCACTCTCTGAAGCGCCGGCTGTGGATCCTGGTGATGGTGTTGGAAGCCATGGGGCTGCCGATGCCCGAGCTGGCCGGGGAACCCTGGGACACCGGGGTGATGCTGTAGGGAGAGTTCTGACTGGCCGGGGACAGGGAGGCGTCACTGGGCACGCTCAGACCATTCTCTGTTGGACAAACAAGACGATGAGACACAGCTGATCATAACAGAAGAGTCAAACCAACCAGGCGGATCCTGAAGATCCAGAGGAACCGTTGTTTGCTCTCTGACAGGAACATTAAACTTCCAGAGGGTCCGGAGGCGGTTTTAGATCAGTTTAATTTGTTTAAAAACTTCTTTCTCTTCAAATCCACCTGAAAATCAAGTTTCAGGGAAAAAGCTGTTTAAAATCAGCACAAATGGTTTTTACATCATCTGAAAATGACTAGATTTAAAGGAACCAACATATGTTTGAATAAAGAGAAATAAAAATCTGCCACCTTAAAGCAGTTTAAATAAATAGTTTGTCTTTTTATTTCAGAACATTTCTAAAACTGCTGTTTTATGTTTCCTCTTATTGACATTAAGGAGCAACTTAAACTTTAAATTTTATTTGACTGATTTTCCACAAATATGGGAAGAACTAAAAATGTCAACATATTTGTAAAAAGACAGCTGTTTTCTGTTTGTTTGTAAAAGACCCGTCCCAGCAAACATAGATCATAGATGTAAATAAATTAAATGCTGGTTCTACGCAGAGGAGAGACATTAAACCAGATCTTTGGGTTTAACATCCTGTTTCTTTATAATTCCTCAGCTTCATCCAGGAATTACACCGGACCCCGGAGCAGTATTTACCCTCCTGGGAGGCCGGCTCTCGGCTCAGATCGTCGGTGAACTGCAGACTCTCGTCCTCGTGTTCCTCCTGACCCGAGCTCTCCTGTTCTGCACTCTGTTTTCCTTTCTTTCCTTCACGTTCTTTCAAAATAATCTGCAGAAATCAGAGCAAAGGAACAATGAACCTTTCTTGTGGTTTTATTCGTCCCAGCAGCTGTAAATCGTCCACCTTTTTAAGAGCCGTAGGCCGTTTGACTTTAGGAAGCTCCCTCTCCTTCCCCCTCTTCACTCGAGGCGGCGTGGCGTCCAAAGGGTTATGAGGGCTCAGCTGCAGGTGTCCCCTGATGGCGGACGGCAGGCTGCCGGAGCCAGAGCTGTGGAATGGAGTGGTTGTTCCCACTGGAAGAGTTAAAGAGAATCGGATGAATGAGCTCAGCTCCTCCGGCTCGCTCACCTGTTACCTGTTCGACGGGTTACCTGTAAAAGACAGAGGCTTGGTGTTTGTGAGCTGCCGGGCCTTCATGGCCTGCTGCTGTTTCTCCAGAGCAGCCAGCATGTCGCCCAGGTCCAGCTCCACGGACGTTTTACTCTTCTTCCCTGCAGCTTTGATGAATGCTTCCTGCAGGAGGAGCCAGAGGAGCAGAGTCAGAGCACACAGAGGGGTCAAATGCAACAGGATGATCAGGACGTTCTGGATGTACATGCAGCTTCTTCTGCTCCATGCTGATTTCTGAGTATTCCTGCGCCGTGGCCAAAGCAGCAGCCAGAGCCTTCTTCCTCTGGCTCTTAGCCCTCTTAGGGACAGAGGTGGTGATGGGGATGGGAGTCTGCACGATGTTGATGGGAGAGTTTTCTGGAAGGTCATCCAGCTGGGAAACACGTTGAGATGCAGAAACATTAGAGCCACACAGTCCAGCTGTCTTTGAGGACATGTTGTGAAACTGTTCTCACCAGGTTTTTGGGCAGCTTGGGTTGTGTGTGGGTCTGAGCAGGAGCAGAATCTGGTTTGCTGCGGATCTGGACCGACCCTCCGTTCCCCAGATCTGGAAACTCATCTTCATCCTTAGAAGAGACACAGAACCCTCTTTAACACACCGTCCTGTAAGTTAGACACCAGATGAAGCAGAGACGCCGCCTCCTCTCACCTCGAAGTAAAGCGGTTCTGGAGTGAGATCAGAACCAGTGACGGCTGCTGGCGGCAGCCTGGGTTCTGATTGGTTGGCTGGGATTCGTCCTGGATAGATGTTCAGAAAATCCTGAAAGGCAGACGAACAATCTCTGAGTTCAGACACCTACAGAAGGAACATTTACTTCCTGTTTGTTATTCAGAAACACTTTACCTGCTGCAGGTTCCTCTGTTCAGGATTCTTCCTCTGAAACGGCCCGGTTCTGTCCCTCCAAGGCTTCTGGGTCGCCTGAGATGCTACGTTCACCCAGCTTCCTCCTACAGGATAAATTATACAGAACAGAAAAAACTAAATCAGCCATTACTGGTCATAATGTTATGGCTACCAAACCTAAATATGGCTGCAAATAATATTGTAACTTACCTGCCATGACACCTGTCTCCCCCTGAGGTGAAACAGAAAACGTGAAACTTTAGACACTCAAAGCTTCAGGTCTTGTTTGTAACACTCAGACTGACTGGGCTGCAGGTAAACGTTACGCTTTCACCTGGGCTCCATGTCTGGTGGGCGGGACCCAACGTACCACAGGTGCTGCTGCGTTCTCTGCAGTTCTTTGAGTTGACCCGGCTGCCTGGTTGTGTTTGGGACTACAGTAGCCGCTGTCGCTGTCGATGTCCGCCTCGCTGGCGCCCTGCTCGCTGTAGTTCTCGGCTTGATGAGACGCCCGTCTCCTCTTTGTTCGGTTTTTCCACATCAGAGGACTGGCCCGCTCCGCAGCACATCGTCCCGACGCCTCGCCTGGGAAATCTGAGGACAGATGGATAAAAAGGAAAAACTCTTATTAGTAAGAAACACATCAGAGACTTGTTGCAACAAACTGACCTGCCCAAACCACAGGACATTCGTTTCACAACAGGCTTAGAAACTAAACTATGTGCACCAGGTGAATAACTTTCCCCAAAACTGAGCCGGGACTGCTGGCATGGCAACCTCTCCAACTGGAACGTCGGCATTCCAGTTCCTGAAAAAGGTTCACGTCATCAACCTGCAGGAGCAGACGCTGCTCTTACAGGTCGCCTTCGTCACTGACAGGAAACGGTCCAGTAGTTGTAGACAATAATCCAACCACAGAGTCTGTTCCTTCACAGACCACTTCACTCCGGCCTGCAGACTCCCCCCTCACCCGTTCATTTAATCGCCGTGGAAACACAGCGATTAAATGGACACAAAGACAAGTCTGAGTCGCATCAACATCTAAACATAGTTCTGCCTTCACCTTTTCTAGGACTGAATGAATAATCAGCTGCAGTCACACGCCCCTTCAACATGGCACCGCGTCACCCTTTGGGACCGCGCCCCATAGTTTGAGAAGCACTGGTCTACATAACGCCTGAAAGAAACAGAACCACAGGTATTATCTCACCTGTCTGCTGAGCAGCGTCCACCAACATGACGGTCTTGGTCCTCCCATCAGGAGCCAGCGTGCACACCTCCTTCTGCACGGCGATGCTCCTGGTTGGAGGCCGGCGGCCCCGCGGGGGCTGGCCCACACCCAGGTGCGGCTGCTGCAGGAACACCAGACCGTTAAAACCAACGAGGCCCAGAACCCAAACCCTGCAGGGACAGAAACACGCCGTACCTTTGGAAGCACGTTAGACCGGACCATGCCTCTGCCCCTCTGATTGGTCGGTCCGTACGCTGGGCTCAGCGGTAACGGCCTTTCACCCACCTCTGCCGAGACCGGACCCACCACCCCGGCTTGGACCGGGCCCGTGTAGGGTCCAGGGAAGGGCTGGTAGAAGCCCATCACGGGGGGGCAGGGAGCTGGCATGATCTGGTAGTAGGTGTAGTCGTTAGAAACGGGAGGCTGGGGGGAGGACAGGGGGGAGGACAGGATGGGGTAGGCCAGGTAGGGACCCCCGGGGGGCGGGTTAGGCTGCTGCCAGCGCAGCTCCCCTCCGCTGTACACAGGATGCTGCCTGAGGACGAGCAGAACCGCACAGACACGGTGTCAGTTATTTTATACAGTAGCACAACATTAACGAGGACCACGTTGTGTTTGTTTTCTTTCTCACAAACAACAAACTAACACGAGTTCAGGAACAGAAGAGGAAAAGGCTGAACGGCGGCCATGTTCGGGTGTGTCTGCAGGGATGCTCAGAGCTGAGAAGGATCGGGACATTTTCACAGCCAGCACACTACAGTGGGCATTTCCTCACATTCAAACGCTGCAGCAGGAAACAAAAGGAGCGGATGTGTTGCAGGAAACCGACGATCAGCGAGAACAAAGGAGAAGCTGCTGGAAACGTCCACAGTGAGTCTAAAATCGGACAGGTTCTACCCGAATCTTAAACCTCCAAGTTTCTGAGCTCAGAGTTCAGCCTTCTTCACGGAGGTCCTGGACCAGAAGAATCAATTAAACAACCAGACCTTCGTTAACTGTGACACCGACAGAACCGACAGTACCTGTTGGGTTGGTTCTCCTGGACAAAAGGGTAGCAGGTGATGAGGTAGCTCGGTATGGGGGTCGTTTCCACCCCGCTGCCTCCTCCTAGACCTCCTCCTCCACCTCCAGCCTCACCAGAGAGACTCATGCCGACTATGGATCCTTCGAGACCTTTCCTCTGCGGGATGAACGGTTCCACCTCAGGAGAAAGCTTCACGTCCTGCACAGAGACAGACGAGCACCTGCACAGGTAAGACAGGTGAATACACGACAAGCAGGAGCTCAGTTCATTAACCTGCAGCCAATCAGGTCCCGTTTATTAGAAATCCAGAGTGAACCCAGATCTGAACGACGGTGAGTTAAAACAATCTGTTCCCCAGGACCATAAAGACATCCAGCATCACATGCTGCAGGTTCATCAAAACCAAACCCTTGTTTACTCACAATGATCTGGTTAGTTTAGGGTCCTGGACATTTAGAAGCATCAATAAACGGAGATAAGGCTGTCACACAGGGCCATAAAAACAGCAGGACTCATATTCACCATGACACCGAGGACAGAAACCTGTCCACTGGAAGCTTTAAATGTCCCGGTAACTCTGGGACACATTCAGGCTGAATTTATCAGGCAGTAATTTGTTGTTTTTATTTTTTCAGATGATGGGAGGAGGTGACAGGGTTCAGAGGACAAAGACGGCCCGTCTCCCTGAAACTGTGGACGGGACAGATGAATGGATGAATGGAGCATCAGTGCAGCCGCTGGACGTCACACTGAAGCTACTGTCTCCCACTGCTGCCGTGTGGGCCGCTCTCTGACCTGAGGAACCCGTCCCATCCAGTCAGGACAACAGAGCCTGAGCTGAGAGCCCGGAGCCCGGAGCCCAGAGCCCAGAGCTGACCCTCCCAGAGTCCGGAGTCCGGAGTCCGGAGTCCGGAGTCCGGAGCTCAGAGTCCGGAGCCCGGAGCCCGGAGCTGACCCTCCCAGAGTCCGGAGCCCGGAGTCCGGAGCTCAGAGTCCGGAGCCCGGAGCAAGTCTACAGACGTGCAGGGGTAGCTGTGTGGACCTGGGTTAGAGGGTTCTGGTACAGGATCAGGTCTGAGAGGATCAGAAAGGAACGGAACACGATAAGCTAATTACTCATTAAGCCCCAGAGCTCCTCCCGTTCCCCTCATGTTCCCTCCTGTTCCCTCCTGTTCTCTCCTACTGTTCCCTCATGTTCCCTCAGACTGAGGAAATCCAATCAGTTCAACAAACAACGAAAACTCATCAGGTTCAAACATCAACGCTGCAGCTTCACAGAGTGGGAGTGTGTGTGTGTGTGTGTGTGTGTGTGTGTGTGTGTGTGTGTGTGAATAGCTGTGATTGTGTCAAAGCCTGTGAGGTCAGACCCACATGTGTCTGTCGGGGCTGACAGAACTCGGCTGAACCGACCCGGGTCCACTGAGCTCAGATGCCCAGTTGTGTCTGCGTTTGTCCTCACAGGCGAGAGGTTCTGACCCGAGCCCGACAGGCGAGCTGCAGGGTCACCTGTGGATCATGACAGTCAGAGTTCAGCTCACCTGGACTCAGGTGTCTGAATGCATGTCGCCCGCTGGGCTTCAGACTGAGAGTTAAAGCTGCTTCCTGCAGAACTCTGCTTCAATTAACACTCAGCTGTAGCAGCTGCTACTGCAGACCCCAGCTGACTCATCTACAGGTTCTTCTATTTAATTTAACCCATTCTTAGGTTGGTTAACAGACAGACTTCTACAGCTGAGCAGAGAACCTGTCAGAGAGTTATTTAACCCAACAGAACACGAACCTAGAGTTCTTTAACCCAACAGAAC
>NC_051444.1:473482-495641 GCF_001649575.2 Kryptolebias marmoratus
TTTAACCCAACAGAACCTGAACCTGGAGTTCTTTAACCCAACAGAACACGAACCTGGAGTTCTTTAACCCAACAGAACACGAACCTGGAGTTCTTTAAACCAACAGAACACAAACCTGGAGTTCTTTAACCCAACAGAACCTGAACCTGGAGTTATTTAACCCAACAGAACACAAACCTGGAGTTCTTTAACCCAACAGAACCTGGAGTTCTTTAACCCAACAGAACCTGAACCTGGAGTTCTTTAACCCAACAGAACCTGAACCTGAAGTTATTTAACCCAACAGAACCTGAACCTGGAGTTATTTAACCCAACAGAACACGAACCTGGAGTTATTTTTAACCCGTGTTGTCTTTAAAGCTGATCGGAACCAAAGTGGCCTTTCTGGTGTCAGAGGAATGTCAGACACGCAGCAGAACCAGACCTTCCTGCTCCACACAGCATTCCTCTGACAGCCTTCATCACCGCTACTCTTCCTCCACATTAAACCCATTAAAACTAATTAAACAGCAGCTCGTTTAAAGTTAGCTTCAGCTAACACACAAACACTCCAACAGATACTCGGTGATTTATTTTAAACCTGAGCTAAAACGGCTCGGTTTTTATTTACTGTTAGCTTAAACCCAAACCAGGAGCTGCCGCGGGCAATCACAATCCGGATCGTTTCCGTCGACAGAAACTAAAGTAACTGTTTGTGTCCCAGAACTACAGCTGCCTCTTTACCGACCTGAAGGCTGTTTTAGCCTCGGTAACGCCGCCGTGTTTCCCGGAGCTCAGGCGGTGTTAGCGGGAGCAGAAACCCGGAGCCGTACCTTCACGTCCCCAGCGTCCATGTCCGCCGCTCAGCGCCACCGGAGCGTCAGCATTTCAACCTGGATTTACTCATTTTCACCCCGGGAACCAGCAGGACAGGCTCGGAGAGGCTCGGAGCGACCCGCAGCGGAGCACAAACTGCTGTGCGCGAGGAAATGGGAGTCACCTGGAAGGGCGACCGCCGAGGGCCAAAAAGGTCCGACTGACGGAAAACCGCGAAGCGCGAAAACATCTGTTTTTAAACAATTCTGATCATAAAAACTGTTTTAATCAAACCCACACTCACCCAGCAGGTTTTACTATACGGTTTAAATAATTTAGCACTGGAAAAAAGGTAATTAAGGAGAGTTAAATTATATCAAGCTGAAAAAAATACAGTTCTTCCATCTTTTCCGCTTTTATAAATTTAAATTGTTTGTCTTCAATTTCTGACACCCAAAGACAAACATTTACTGCAAATATAAAAACTTAAACTAGCTGCTTGTTTTAGTGAGTCCTGGTGATATGGATCTGTTACACAGAGAATACAACAGATGGAAAATAAAGTTTTTAAAGCACTAATTTAATCTTTGTGAGATCCAAAGTCTCACTGAGCAAATATGAAGTCATTTCTTTATTTCCTTTCCTAAAAGCCAGACTTTAGAAGCACACATTAATAAACTTAGAGCTGTTTCTAAACATTTCTATAGAACTCTTTAAAACGTTTGAAAATCACTTCGCAGTCTGAGTTATTCATTAAAAACAGATCTGAGTTTATCTTAAAAAAAAAAGGTTTTCCAAACTTGTCCAACCTGTAAAATACTCCAAACATTCCTGACTGCGGGAACATCAGTAAAACATTTAACTTTCATTAAATTTACACAGAACTTCAGCCAGTTCTGAAAACCACATTTAAAGGTTTTTAAATGACATATTTATTGGAAAACCAACATTTAGTCAGAAAGTTTGATTCATAAAGCACAAGTATTAAGAAAGTATGACTGTTTACAAATGAGATTGTTTGCACCTATGATGTAGACCAAACACTAAAACAAACTAAATATTTGAGGTTTTCCAGAAGTTAAAGTGAAATCAATAAAGTGTTTTTTGTGTTTAAACTTTATGTTGAGCTGACTGCACACTTCAAAAACAGCTGATTTCTTTTAGTGCTGAGAGAAATTTATTACCAACAGGCAACATTATACATGAAAACGCAACTTTTGATTTTTCTGATGTTTGTGTAGAAGTGAGACGTTTGTCTGCAGCACATGGAAGAATCTGCCAAACAACATGAAAAACAAACGGGGGTCAGTGATTTCTTCTCATCGGGACAAAATAAAAACACTTTCAACACGGCCGTGGGTTCTGTGGAGTCTCCGTTAAAATCCTCGTCTGAGCGATTATAGCTGAAGAAGCGCAGCAGCAAACTTTACGGATGCGTTCAAACATGCCGGTCGACATCATGTCAGCTTGCTGACAATGGCTTGGTTCAAGGAGTTCAGCTGATTTGTCCATTTGTCTAAAGCTGTGTAGCGAGCGCCTCCTCTCTTTTGGTAATCCAGCTCCAGCAGCTGGTTGACCTGGTCGATGCGTCCATGAATGGTGCTGCGAGACAGAGGTCAGAAATAAGTCACAGCTGGGGTTTCAGACAGCTAAACTCAGGACTTTCTGCTCGGACCGTCCCGCAGGCAGATCAGAGACACAAAGACAACGAAAGCTGGCTTCCTGCTTCCTCAGGAGAAAGTCCAGCTGAAACATGACTCTGCACATCACTGAAGGGGTTTCTGACTCAGGTTGAAAATAAAAACACACCTGGGGTTTAAATTCCAACGGTGTTCGTCACACCTTAAAGATCTGAAATCATTTCACCTGACGACCAAAACACTCCAACTATGAGGAAACGTTTGGTTAACAGGAAGGAGGCGTTTTTCTTCTCAGAACACAACACAAACGTACTTATCTAAGATGCACTGCACCAGCAGACTCTCCACGTCGCACACGTCGATGTTCAGCTCCTGAAAGGACGAGAACAAACTCAGGTGTTACTGCAGCTCACCTGTGGACCAGGTAAACTACGACAGACCAGACAGGCTGAAAACCTGCAGATCTTATCTGATGTCCTGTCAATTATCACCGAATGCTATCAGATTTATTCTGTGAGAAAACTTAAAGTGACATTTAAGACCATAACTGTGAGGAAAGTGAAGCCCAAAGCAGTCATTCTCACAGAAACAGGAACAAACAGGTTGTTGAACTTCAGTCTTTGTTTTAGTTTAACATTCATCCACAGATCAAACTTTGAGTCTTCAGCTGTTAGAATATAAATAATCCTTTTTTCTCCTGAAGTGAAAGCGTTCATGCTCATGAACTGACCTTAGAAATGAAGGGGATGTGTATTCTTGTGTACGGTTTGATGAGCTTGATAAGAACCTGAGTTCTGATGTTTCGCAGCAGTTCTGGAACAAAACGTCACAGAATCAGTGACCTGCGTTAGAAACCTGTTTCTCGTGCAGCAGGAAGTCGCCGCTCACCCTCTATGTGCTCTCGGATGAACGGGTCGTCCATTATGTTGCTGTGGTTTGTTTTTAAGATTTTCTCAAACTCGGTGATGTCGTTGTTCTGGTAGGCGCTGAAAAAGGAAACAGATCCCATTAAACTTTATTCCCCGTCTCTGTGACGGCCCCCTCATCCTAAACACGACACTTTTTATGGAAATATCACAGGTCAGGGTGTGGTGACAAGGCTTTACTGTTGAGGTAATAAAATCCTAAAATAGAAGCACGAATCATAAATGAGTCTGTTATCTCTGGAAACGCTGGCACTCACAGACGCTCACCTTACTAAGTTCGTCATCGCGAGGATCTCGGGGTCGTTTTTGTATGGTTTGGCCTTTAAAGAAGAAATAAAAGTTCTGAAAAGTTTAAGTCTATAAAAACACCTCTCACTGCCACAGAGGACGGCAGGACAGCTTTCATACCTCCTGAGAGTCAAAGGGGTTGATTCCTGACTTCATCAGCATGTTGGCTAACACCAGGTACTTCAGGCAGGTCGTCCTTCTCGGGCTTCCAGACTCGTCGTAATTTTTGAAGGCCTCGAAGAAATCTGTGTGAGCTTTCTCGAACTCCCCCTCCCTCAGATGCATCTTCCCTCCACACTCTGAACGGGACCAAGGAGAACAAGTTACCACGTTGGACCCATGCCACGACTAATTACTGTTCTGTTAAACTGTTAAACTACACCTCTAAAACAAAGTTTACCTCTAATAACGCCCATAATGAGCGGATGAGGGATGGCAGATTTAATGTGCAGCGACTGCTCGTACAATGCTTTTAGCTTCTTGTTGTTTTTCTGGGCCGTGTACATCTGGATCTCCAGAGCGTAGATCTCCAGCAGCTGGGTGCCTTTCTTCAGGTCGTCCTCCCCGTCGTCTGTCTGGAATTACAGAACCCAGGTAATACGTCACGAGTCAGATCCACATCTATGTTTAAATCAGTGATGGTCTCTGATTGAGTGAGTTCATGTTCTAAAGCAGAATGGTTCAGCTAACATGTTAAACAGCTGCAACACATTTCAGAACCTTCATGTGAGCAGAAACAATCTCTGCTCTTCACACATGAAAACAAAGAAAACTAACAGTAACATAAACGAGAAGAATTTAACCACCTGACATGACTGGTGAAGCTGCCTCAGAATCTTTTGCAGTTTTCCATATTCTTCTCTTTCCAAGTACAACTTTCCCAACTACAAAAAAAAAGAACCAAATAAATTCAAGGGTCTGTTTCAGAAAATAAACATGTCAGAGGAACAGATGCAGAAGATAAATCTTACCTTTGTGTTGGTTTTAAACCACAATCTGTCATTTTTTGCATCTTTCAGAGCCTCCAGGGTGGTTTCGTAGAACTCCTGGAGCAAGTCCATCTGCTCACATAACCCAAGACAGGAACGGGTTTAAGATGTGCAGCAAAGACGACACTGTAGGCATCTTTTAACCCATACCTGTTTAGAGGTAGATATGTAGTCCAGGATGGAGTTGATGGACTTCTCAGAGTAGTTCCTGGTGACAGCACTTCGGATGTACGTGAGGAGCTGCTTGTACCTGTTCATCATCTCTGGAAAGTTGGTCTGCAGGGTTGAGAAGCACAGAAACAATAACTCTGCTCTGATGGGATCAGTTCACAACAAACCCTGAATTATCATGTCATGAAACTTACCAACTTAAAGTTGATTTTAATCATCTGTTTAAGAGCTTTGAACCCCCATTCGCCTTTCTCTCCCTCTAGTTCCAACACCTGAACAGAAACAATATATATATTTAATCATTTATAGCCACACAGAGCAGAACAGTCTGATGTTATGAGTACAGCTCCACCTTTTGGAAACTGCTGAGAGCTGCTTTAGGATCGTCCTCCTTCAGGGCTTTGGAGTTATAATACTGGTTCTCCAGGTCCACGTTTGGCTCCGAGTTACTGTCCTCTGAGTATTCCTTAGTTTAGGAACAAGAACGTTTAAAAATCCAAATCACAAAACTGATTTCAAAACAAGGTTAGCTAAAAACTCTTAGCAGGCACAGCTGATGCTAGCCTGCAGGAACCAGGCATGAGCTAATGTGCAGCTAGCTTCCATCCTGTCCTTTAAATCAGATTAAATACACACAGAACTGGCTATCAGACAGGGTTATTGTTTACTAACATTTCTCAGCTGAATGGTATCTACTAGCGAGCTAGGAAGCTAACAATCAGTATCCCCTGACAGCCTGGTGTTAGCTAGCGGCTAGCATCAGCTAAGTTAGCATCGGCTAAGCTAGCCGGGCTGTCGGCACTTCGCTGTTAGAAATCCTTAAAATATACCAGTAAAATTAATCATATTTGTTTTAAATACCAGGTCGTAATCTTCTTCATCATCGCACATAAAATCATCCTCCATGTCAGACATCTCGACGCGGATATTTGTCCTTTTTGAGGGACAATCGGGGGTTCCGGCCTGTGATTTGTTTTGCAGCGGGGAGGCGGCGAGTCGCTGCGGGGAGGAGCAGAGACACGTTTCCGTCCATAGATGGCGCTATTTGACCTTTTTTCTTCTTCTTCTTCTGTTTCAGCCGCAGACCACCTGACCTCACCAACTATCTATCTATCTATCTATCTATCTATCTATCTATCTATCTATCTATCTATCTATCTATCTATCTATCTATCTATCTATCTATCTATCTATCTATCTGTTTTTATATCTACATCTGGTGTTTCCACATTAATGATATTAACGATTATACTTGTTTTTCTTTGTTTAATTTCTCATTATGTGCCTTAAAGCACACTTTAATCTATAAATACTGTTTTTTAAATAAACTTTGTTTGTTTGTTAATATTTTACCTACATTTTGAACCGTACATTCATCAAACACACATTCTCTTTAGGATAAACCATACCAACAGAACTTAAAGTGGATTAACCACAACCTACGTCTTCTTGTAAAATTATTATATATTTAGGAGTCAAATATATAGCAACAGTGTTTAATCTGCAGCATATTAACAACTGCTCATAATACGATAATCTTTACATTTTATTGATATTAAATATTAATTAATATGCACTCTCAAACCTGCTGGGTGGAAAACAACCAGCACTGGGTGGTTTTAACTCAGGAGGTTAAATTTTCTACAGAAAACTTGAATTAAAATGATTCATTTGTTGAATTAGAGCTCTTAATAAGAGTGTCTGTCAGCATGTTGTTAATTGAACAGGTTACCTGAACTCTAAAGACATAAAGAAATAAAAACACACTTTAGGCTGTTTCAGCCATTCATTCAGGAGACAGCTGCTCTGACTTTTATACTTTTCTAACTATTTAACTTTATTTACAAATATTATTCCTAATTAAATACACTGAGCTCTCTTCAGAACTGCTACTGGTCATTCTATTAATGCTGATTATAGCTGAAAGCTAATGTTTTGCTAAATTCAGCTAATCCTTTGTTACATTTAGCTTTTAGCTAGTGTTTTCATTTTTTAGTTACCACTACTTATAGGTTTTGACAGAATTGTAAAACTTTCAGGGTTTTTGCTGCTTTTAGCTTTCAGCTCAGTTTCAGCTTCTTCAGTCGTCAATCAGAAACAAACAGCTGCATCAGATAATTTAGTTCAGTAAGTATCTAAATGGAAGCTATTAAACATGATGAATATATTAAAGCAGATCTTTTTTTGTAATAATTGCTGCTGAAGACCTGCAGGCGGTTGTATAATTTCTTCACCTGCAGCTGTTTTTACGACGACCTCAGATCTTATATCACATGATGCTGTTAACACTTGTGCTGCACACACACACACACACACACACACTTCGTGCAGCCTCACCATCAGGCCATCATGGCTGCTTTCACTTTTCCGCTAATGCAACATGCGTGACTAGCCATGTTGTTTTTTCTGTTTAGTTGTTGCTGTTCTTATTTTTACAAGGTATGTTGAAGCGTGTCCCAATTTTCTGCAACAACCTCCATGATGTGGGGCTGAAATCCAAGCTCCAGAGCTGTGATGGTTCCTGCAGCTGTGCACACTCACAAACACACTGCGCCTCCGATGGGGCCTGCAGGTGAGAGGAGGTGGCTGTTGGAATATAAGGCTTCATATCAGGTTTTTAGGTGCGCAGAGGTTTGAGAAAAAGAAGCTGCAGAAAGGTTCAGGATAAACCTGAAGCTCCTCAGATACATCCAGGATCTACTTCTCATCACTAACATCATGAATGGAGGCTGTTGATCTCAGGAGGCAGGAGAAGTTTCCCACAGTTAGTTTCCACTGGATGGAAGCTGCAGAACGAGGAGCTTAAATGGAACTAAAGGACATTTCAATAATGGCCTTTTGTTGAGCCGAGCTTTACTTATGTTTGGACAGTAAGTCTGTGTGTTGCTAGAAGTTTTATTTGTCCCTGGAGACGGATGCTCCGCTGTGAACCCCAGGTTAGATGAAGATGAACACACAAATATTCGCTCACAGAACCGTTTCCATCGCAGAGATCATAAACAGAGACAATAACAGGAAACTGAGCATGCAGAAACCAGCTCAGATCACGCTGTGGTGACGGCCCAGTAAGGACAGGAATTAGAAGAACAAATAGTTCCTCCAACTTTTTCTTCTTCTGTGGTTCCATGAAAGTCAGAAACTGATGAAGATAAGAGGGAAGAAGATGAAACAAAACCTGATCTGAGCCCTGGATCTGGAGCGTCTTCACACAAAAACATCTCAACAAACACCCTGCTGACCCTCAGGAGGGAGGGGAGGGAGAGTGATTTGCATGACTGGTGACCAGGATTCAAGATGGAGTCTCTAACAGAATGACACCAGCGTGTTGTGAACACGCAAAAGTTTTTTACCATTTCAGCCTCAGTCTGTCACAGGTTGGTGGGCTGGATCTGATGCACTTCAAATATTATCCAGAGGGCCAGATTTGGCCCACGAGCCCTGAGTTTGACCCCGTGATGTAATCTGTCAACATGAACTTAAACTCTCACCACAAACAGTTTGTACAAGTTGTACAACACGGGACGTAATTTGTTCTGAAAATATGAGACAATGTGGTCAGACTTTTTATTTTGCAGTTAAGACCCTTAGAAACAGGTGTGTGTGTGTGTGTGTGTGTGTGTGTGTGTGTGTGTGTGTGTGTGTGTAACCTAATATAGAAATCCAAAGTTAGAATCTGTAAGGAGTTAGGAGTCGGCAGAGACGAGGGTTAACAAATGGTTCTGGGCTCGGTTCCTACAAAGGTGGGAATTCCATCTCACTTCACCAATCTGGAGATGTTTACCCCAAAAACGTGGAAGTGTGCTGCAGTGTGTGTGTGTGTGTGTGTGTGTGTGTGTGTGTGGGCAGAGGAGACCCTTGGCTGTCGTGACTCTGGCTCGGGATGGAGAGGGGAAGATCCTATCAGGCCCTGATTTCTGTGGCTGTGATGACATCCAGATAATTCACACACACACACACACACACACACACACACACAGGCCTGAAAATGAGAGCTTAGCATGCGAGCGCTGAGCAGATCTGTTGCCTAATGATGGTTGTGTAGAGCGCAGGAAGAGCGTGCCGTTTTCTCATTACACTCCAGCCGTAACAATCCTGCAGACTTCGGCTCGCAGGCCTGGAGTTCATTTACTTTATGTCTTCACTGGCACAAAGCAAGACACGGGCAGGCTGCAGGTGGTCCGACGGCCAGGAAGATACTCAGAAACTGCACTTGCTTTTCTGCAGAGCGGAGGGAGCATCATCAGATGGGATGCTGAGTTTATTTATGGCGCAGAAAGAATCAGTTATATAATCAGCTGGAGCTGTGAGATGCTTTCAGGCCTGTTTGTTGGTTCGTATTAGCAGAGAAAGATGAGAAGCTGGCTTTAAATAGTATCAGCATGTTAGCGTGAGAGACGAGGTACACTGCTGAGGATCTCTAATGATTGCTGTCAAGAAACGATTACTGTAAGATGACCTCATCTAATGAGCTAATATTTCACAGAATATTCCCCTGAAGTTCAGTTATTAAAGGGAATATAATGTAGCTCTTCTGACCAACCTGAGCTTCGGTTCTTCTCCTCGGAGACGTCCTGGATGATGGCCAAAGGTTTTTTGAGCAGCAGTTCCCATCCTAGGACTAACCTCAGCGTTTCCACTGCACAGAAACACACTCACATGTGGAAAACAGGCTGAATGGATTCTTTCATGTCCAGGTAAAGATGGTTCTCACAGCAGAGGAATGACAAGCAAATTACTGATGAAATGGCTCCACATGCTGACCTTCATTCACCCTGAGCTCAACCAGCAGATGATGGAGACACAGTGATTTTAACTCATTCAGAGTTAAGTAGTAGCTGGTAGTAGCTGGGAGTCATCCCCAACACATACTCCGAGAGCTAACAGAGCATGAAAGGTTAGTTTTAATTCCTTTAGAGCTCGTCACCAAAGCAATGACCTGAGAGAAAAGCTCAAAGCGTTCTCCTCAGTAACATGTCAGCTCTGTCCAATCAGAGGAGAGACCAGAGCAGATGTTTGACCTCCACACATCTTCATGAAGCTCCCATTAAAGCACACGTCAGGTCACACTCATACCACACCGCGAGCAGCATGAGCTCAGGATGGATGGAGTTTCTACATGCGTGACCTCTGCGTGTGCACGTTCAGAAGCTGCGTGTGGAACAGACAATAGGAGAGGGAAGCCTGTCTGCAGGCCTTGCATGCAAAAGATGATGTGTCAGGCAGCCGTGAAGGTTCGAACGCTCTGAGTTACATCACTGGTTGAGGACGCCTTTGTTTCTCTGAAACCAAACACATCCACAAGCTGCTGGTAACTGAGACGTCCTATTGAAGAGGGCACGCTGAACTCCTGCTCGTCTCAGTTTCTGCTCTTCTCGCACGATATCTCCTCCACCGTCCCTCCTCCCTCTGCGTCCGCCTGGCTGTGAGGCACGCCGCTCTGACATCCTATACAGGCTGCACTTTTCACCAACTATCCTGCATAATACTTTTCAGATTCTTCAAGGTGGCCTGAATCTGTGCCAGAGCTGAAAATGAAAAGCAAACATGAGTCCACCACCCTCTGTTCCCACTTAGCTCCAGTGTAAACCCAAATATTCAGGCTTTTTCACATCAGAGGCTCATCCACCAACAACCCTCCTTTGTTTGTTTGTTTACCACCTGTCTTCGTGCTGTGATCACTAATTAGTTTTAAACAGTTCCAAGAACTCCGTTAACATGCCTGTAAAAGCTGCATGCGTGAGGCGGTGTTGACCTTCCCTCGTGAATTATTCTGGGTGGTTTACAGAGTTCTCCTCACGTCCCACACCAGCTCGGTGTGTGGGTCCACAACCCCCTGTTTACTCCACCAACCAGTCATTGTGGGTTCTGATCAGCCAAAGACTTGTCAGGCCCGTGTTGTTACTACTGGACCACTGAAAGCTGAAATAAAATATTACAATGGCAGATTCAATTACTGCATAAACAGAAGAACAGCAAATTACTCCTGTGAGGTCCTGCTGATCAGGACGTGGTGGATCTTGGTAAAAGTTCAGTCTCATGGTGATTCAAACACACAGACTCAGAAAGGTTGGTGAGATATGGTTCAGTCTAAAGGTTTTCAGTGTCAAATCTAAGAGATCATCTCAGAAACCTGAGCTCAACCAGTCCGGAGGACTCAACTCGGGCCTCCTTCGAATTGACCTTTGCAGCTTTGGTCACTTCGTATCACGAGGAGAAGCTGTCGGCCCGGCCCGTTTCATACCTCAGCCTTCACAGTTAGATGATTTAATCTACTCCAGTAAAAGTTTTTTTCTTGTTACTACCAGCGTGGTCAGGTCTGCACATCTGCGTTTCTGAACTTCTCTGGATCTGAAGAATCTTTAAATGCATTTCTGCTCAAATCATGTGAAAGTTTCACAGTTTATAAAGTTTGACTAAAAGCAGAAGTGCTCTCTGCAAAGGAGAGAGCCCTGATCCACTCCTGACGGTGGTTCTGCTGGTGGTTCTGGTACCACCTGCTCCAGGTGGGCCGGGTTACCTGTCCAACAGTGACCCAGGTGTCCTCAGGTGAGCTCAGGGAGGACAGAAAGGAAGGACTGATCCCAGGAGGTGGAGAAGTTCCCATCCTGGGATCAACCTGGATCCTGCAGCAGGAAGAAGAGGGAAAGAAAATATATTAATGTAAAATAATTAAACATCATCACAGAAAAATAAATCCATCCATGGCACAAAGAATTTACACACACTTCCTGTTTTTAAATAAATATCTCTTACAGAGATAAGATCATTAGTTATGGTATATAATAATGTTAATTATGAAATAAAGCAGTTTGATTGTGTGCACCTTGTGACTGCATGGATGGTAAAAAAACAAACTCTGGGTACGATTTAACCAGCATCCATGAAAAGTCCTTCAAAGTTTAAAACTGTACCCTCTGACAGTCAGTAAAGTCCCAACATGTCGAGTAAACCTGCAGCCACAGAAGCATACATGCTTCAGAAACACAAATATGGTTTCCATGTTGCCTGTTGTGTCTCATACTGCTGCAAACACAAAACAGGCTTTAAAAAAGCATCAGTTATTCTGGGATTAGTCTGGGATTTATCCATCAGTCCTCTTCATCGCCCTCCTCCTCCTCAGGGCTGTGGTGGTCTGGAGAGGATCTCAGCTGACATGAAAACTCAGGAAAAGGCCGACTCCGAGTCATAAACTCCATTTACTCAGAAACTTTATTCTGCTTCGCTTTGATGCTTTTTTATTGGTTTAACACAGAAAGCTCGGAGGAACAGTGACTCTCTCAGGTCAAACAAAGAAAACCGCGTTTCTTACGACAAACGGAATAAATCTGCATCATTTGTCTTCACAGCTGAGTTATCAGGATTTTCTTTTAAAGCCAGCAGAAACCGGAGACGGCTCAGTGCCATCCGACCGCGCTCTGCTGTGCTTCCTGTGGAGACATTTAATCCGTCAGACTCTTTAATCCTCTCGGCACGGCTGATAAAATGTTAAATAACCAGTGAGTTGAGGTGTTTTAATCCACACTGTTCTTTACAGGAAAGGTCAGAGTTTTTACTGAAGGTTGTTTTTTAACCGAGAAACCAGAAACTGACCTAAAGTCAGATTACAGGAAAATAAAGATGAGACGTCTCTGTTTCATTAGAGGCTTTCAGGACTTGGAGTGAGGACAATAAAGTTTAATCCAAGCGTGTGGACGAGGTGTTTTCTGACAGATTAGAGATTAGTTTCTGGGATTAGACAGAACCAGACCAGGGTGGTAATATTCAAAGACAAATAGAATAATTACTGAACAAATCTGAAGGGTTTTTGACAAAGTGTTAAAGTGAGTTCCTGGTTCTGTGTTGTGTTTGTCCCAGTCCTCTGACCCCCCCTCCCCCCAGCCGTGGGAGCCGGGCCGGCACTCCTGCAGTCCTGAGAGGTGACGGCGCCCGTAAATCTGCAGTGAGGGGGTGGTCTCTGAGGCTCCCCCGGTCTTGGCGGGACCCCCGGGCACAAATTGGAAACAGACGTGTTTGGAGTTCTTTCTCTGAGTTACTACTGTTCAATTGTGATTTACAAGAGTGTGTGAGATATGGAAATCTCTCACGCAACTCGAGATACGGGCTGAGTGGAAGCACATTGAGCTACGGGCCCCGATCCTGGGAAGGACTGATCGGTTCGGTCCGAGAGCTTAATTTAGTGACACTCGTCGTGTCTGAAGCACAGCAACTTTCAGGCCGATGGTTTAAGACCCTTCATTACCACGTGTTCACAAACACACAGTAAGAGCTGGATAAAAACACCAGTTACCCAGGATATTTTTACACTAAAACATCTTACAGTGAAAAGTTCATTTCTGTGAAACTGAATATCTGACAGAGTTAACTGGAAGTTTAGTAACTGTTTAAAATGTTGCTCCAGTTACCCCCTCCCCCCCAGGTGTCTCAGGTAAACACAAACACCTGTCGCCACGGAGGCTTCAGCTGTTTGTTTCGTTCAGGAAGACGACGGCACCTCAGGACAGCCCGTCTCACACGTGGACAGTGTCCAAACACCTGTTCTCCACACGAAGACGTCCAGCTCATCCGATGACTCAGCTTCACAGCTGATGGAGGAATTTAATGAAACACCAGGAAACTGACCTCAAACCGCACCAGAAGAAGAATGAAAGTAAGAGAAGAGACGGAGACACAGAGAAACAGGGTTTGTCCCACTGCTGATATTAGAGACATCTGTCCTTCCAGTGAGACGGATGTCTCAGCATCTTCTGACTCAGATCCATCCCATCCCTCCCAGACAAACATGCTGTAAGGATTCAATAAAAAGCTGATAAACCTTTAGTCTGTTTAGAAACCTTATATTTCCATGAACTTCTCAGCTCTTAGTAAAGAGGGTTAATAAATAAAAGTGATAAATTATTCCTGCAGTCAGACTCCGGCGAACAGAAGCGTGACTCAGAGTTACAGTAAAAGTCAGGAGAAGATTCAGGACTTTTTCCAAAAAAAGGTTCAAAAACAAAAACAACTTTTATTCTGCAGCTGAAGACGTTTGACTGTTCTGTGAACTGCTTCACCTGCAGATTAACTCGTTCTCACACTGATGGATCCAAACCCAGTTTTATTCTGTGATGATTAATGTCTCTGAAAGCATGAAGAAGAGAAGAGCAGCCGATCACTGAGGGACATGAGCCCGATCCACCTCCACCCGGCTGACCGCCTTGTCACCCGGGCTGTAAATGGAGCGCAGCCAGTGGGACCATCTGAAGGTGGTTCTGCTGTCGGAGCGGAGATCCGTCAAACGTTTGATCCGTTTAACTCGAACTGTAAGACTGCTGCTTCCTCAGACAGATAACGTTCATAAACATCTGTTATTATAGGAATAAATTGGCTGTTTTTGGATCTGAATGAGCCCAGAGGCACCAACCTGAGCGTACCCATTATGCACTCTGCCAGCCATAAACTGGCCCCTGACCTTTCACCTTTCAGTGGCGGGTAATAAGAATAAAACTGATATTTTCTGAGGAGTCTGCACTAATCAAACCCCAGAAGAAGAGCTCCATGCCAGCTTCATTAAGGGCTCCATTTAACTCACGTTGAAGCGTTTCTCTGAAGTTAATCCTCTCGGCGTGTTCGTTGCGCCCTGCTGGCTGAAACCCCTCATGTAGTTTTTATGATGAAACCAGAACGTAAAGTTCTGCAGCGAGATGTTTTATTAGCACTCTATTCTGTAATCTGTTTTTAAAAAGCACGTTGGGTTTGTGTTTTATCTTGTTTTTATTCAAATAATAAAACTAAACTGCCCTCCAGGTGCATGCCAGCAGAAACCCGCTCTGAAGGTAAGAAGGAGAAAACTCATCTGGAAACATTTAGAGGCGAAGAGAAAAGCAGCTTTAGTTCTGAAATTAGTCGTGACAGGAACCTCCCTGAAAACAAACTCTTATCTGGAGGATTCATTTCAAATCATTATTTTAATGCAGTTTTCTTTAAATAAGTCCTGGCTGCTGGTAAAGATCCGAATCACACTTTATTTACAGCTCAAACTGAGAATAAATCTGTTTACTGTGAAGAAGTCAGGAAACTCTGAATGCACTGATGAAGGTGGAAAAGCTGCTGTCGGTTCTGCGCATTTAGGAGAAGAAGAACCTACAGAACAACACATTTAGGCCTAAGATAACCAGAACTCTTCTGGTCTGCTGACCCAGACCGGACCGGGTCGCCTGTCAGATGAAAAACATTCACACAGCCGGTTCTTACCGTGGACGGAGGTGGGTACGATGGAGACAGAGGTGGGTACGATGGGGACGGAGGTGGGTACGATGGAGATGGAGGTAGGTACGATGGGGACGGAGGTGGGTACGATGGAGACAGAGGTGGGTACGATGGAGATGGAGGTGGGTACGATGGAGACAGAGGTGGGTACTATGGGGACGGAGGTGGGTACGATGGAGACGGAAGTGGGTACGATGTGGACGGAGGTGGGTACGATGTGGACGGAGGTGGGTACGATGGAGACGGAGGTGGGTACGATGTGGACGGAGGTGGGTACAATGTGGACGGAGGTGGGTATGATGGAGACGGGGTTGGTACGATGTGGACGGAGGTGGATTTGATGTGGACAGAGGTTGGTACAATGGGGACGGAGGTGGGTACGATGTGGACTGAGGTGGATTTGATGTGGACAGAGGTTGGTACAATGGGGACGGAGGTGGGTACGATGTGGACTGAGGTGGGTACGATGTGGACAGAGGTGAGTACGATAGGGACGGAGGTGGGTAGGATAGGGACAGAGGTGGGTACGATGTGGATGGAGGTGGGTACGATGTGGACAGAGGTTGGTACGATGTGGACGGAGGTGGATTTGATGTGGACAGAGGTTGGTACAATGGGGACGGAGGTGGGTACGATGTGGACGGAGGTGGATTTGATTTGGACAGAGGTTGGTACAATGGGGACGGAGGTGGGTACGATGTGGACTGAGGTGGGTACGATGTGGACAGAGGTGAGTACGATAGGGACGGAGGTGGGTAGGACAGGGACAGAGGTGGGTACGATGTGGACGGAGGTGGGTACGATGTGGACGGAGGTGGGTACGATGTGGACGGAGGTGTTTACTCGCTGCTCACAGGCTCTCAGACTGGACTGCAGCTGAAAGCTGAGCTGGTGTCCTTCAGCTGCAGCTCAGGGAGGTCCTGACCCTCAGAGGTCCTGACCCTCAGAGGTCCATTCTGGTCAGCTGCTGTGTTTAGTTCTCTGGTGACAACATGAGAAGATGCTTCACAGATCAGATCAGCTTCGCTCTTCTTCTTTGAGCAACTCCTAACACGCCCAAAAAGTCTCAACATTTGAAACACAGATTTGATCTGCATGAAGAATAAAAGTATAAATGTCTGGTTGTTCTGTGAGATTTTCAGGCTTTGATCCAGTCTCTGTGTGTTAGAGCGGAGCGCCTGTGTTTGGTATTCATAGCTGGAACCAACACTGGAAGGATCCCGAGAGATCCCCAATTATAGTGGAATTTAGAAAGCATCAGCTAAATCCAAACAGTCTGAACGGGCGCTAAGAATAGAGTGACCTCAGAGACGACGCATTCTGCCGTCGGATCACTAGAAGACAGAGACTCAGAGACACTCAGCAGCTCTTCTCTCTCCAGGAATGCTTTTAGAGCTGAGAGCACAGACAGACGACTCGGCAGTAATAGTGGAAACTATAATAAATACTGGATTCATTCGCTAACAATCCAGGAGGGATAAATCCTAAATATTCCTGTCCCAGCAGCTGTCAGATTATTGTTCCCATGAGGTATTTTATTCTGAAGGAAAATTCTGATTGTCACCGTGTAGTTTCACAAGAATAACAGAGAAATAAAAACAGAAGTGTATTCATATCAACCTGCTGATAAACATCAGAAACTGGAGCTGCTGGTTTGTCATGATGAGCTGCAATCATCTGAACCCTCAGAGTCTCTGCTGGCTTCATTCAGACAAACATCCAACAATTGGAATCAATTAAAGAGTCGTAGGATTTCTGAAAGCTGACCTCAGTCTGAGCGAAAAACGGAGAGATAAAGAAAAGAAGACAGAAAGAGTCAATAAGGAGAGACAGATGGAGTTAAAGAGTTCAGCTCACGCAGGTTCTGGTTCCTGCCTCACGGCCGCCACACTTCCTGTGCTACTGCAAACTGCAGACGCAGCCGGGCTTTCATCCCCCAACAGCAGCAGGAAGTTCCCCTATAAACTAAACTACCTGAACACACACACACATCAGCAGTGTGTGTAACTCAATGATCTGGTGTTCCACAGGGTTCTGTTTTAGGACCGACCCATTTCATAATTTACACTGAGAACCTCAGTGTGAGAAATGAGCTGAAGAATAAATTGTTAACTATCCTCACGTCACTGCACCGGGGGCAGCAGCACTTCTGACAAAAATACTCACAACTAGCCGAGGGACTAAGGCAAGCAGGCCAGAGGCTGAATGTAGCAAACAACAGCTAAATGCTAAACAGAGCAAATCTCCATGAAGTTCCCTACCTTTACACACAAGAATAAATCTCCACCTGAAGCAGCTCCTCCCAACCCGGAGAGATCAATCCGACCTTTTCCAACCAGAGAAGGGTCGCCTGCCTCCTCACGGTGGGAGCGAGCAGCTTTTTGTTCTTTATTCAACAAACTGTGGCTAAATGCTAATATAAAACCAGAAGTAGAGATTTACAAAACTTTAACTTTTAGGCCAAAAAAGTACAGCAAAAACACAAGTCCCCCCCCCCCCACACACACACACACACATTTTAAAGCACTGGGGAGCAGCTGCTGCACCCCCGCCATCGAGGTAACGGCTGCGTTCCTTTTCAGTCAGCCGGGGGGTGACCCGGGTAGAAACGATGAGGAGCGGGGAAAGGAGGAGCCTCCTCTTTAATGGAGAGCAAAGCCTTTGCTGGCGGGGGGAGGAGTCTCCTTAAATCAGACCAATCAGAGCGACCTGAGTTTATCACTTCATGAACAGCTGACACCAGAAATCAGCTGCAGCTTCCCACAGAGCATCAGCTTCAGCACATTTACTACTTTTATTCGTCACATTCAGATCCTGGCAGCAACACAGCTGTGTTTTGTTGACGTTAGTCACATGGTTTAGCTGTTTTAGCTGCTAGATCTGAGGCATTCGGCTGATACGCCATTTAAAATGGAGTTAAACCCCGCCCCCCAGGAGCTGCCCTGACAGCAAACTACACAAATCCCTTCACCAAGACAAAGGAGATACTGTCCTTATTTTGGGAATAATATGGAGTTTGGTTCAGTGAAACACCTGAGGAGGAAGAGTCCCTGAGGTGAAGAAGACCTGCCGTGGTGACGAGTATGACAGGTGATAAACTGACAGGAAGTGAGGAGGTCGTGACCTCTGACCTGGAGATGATATCTGTCAGCCGTAACTTATTGTTTTCCTCCATAAGAACAAGAACTGAAATCACTTCTTTGAAGTTTTCCACTCGAGTCAGTAAATCCTCACCAATCACAGCCAAGTACAACCAGTAATTAACTGACGTTACAAACAAAAAGCAAACAGATTCTTTAAAGGTTCGTCATAAACTCTGAACGTGAGTCAGATCTGTAAAACAAACAATATGAAGTTATTTATGATGTTCCCAGGATGACACGTTAAGGTGCATGTGGAGGACAGAGATTTGAGCTCCCTCTGATGTCTGCGGGGGGAGTGACTCTGCAGCGAGGCAGGCAGAGGGTGTTCCTCCATGGACGCCTGACTGGTTGGGATCTAATTGCTCTGAAGTGAGGTCAGCAGGAGGCATTTATCTAGGCAGAGTGCACGGTGACGGAGGATCAGGGAAACTGAAGCGGGTTTAACATCGACACTTTAGACCTGAAGGAAGACCCTCACAGCTCAGGTGGGTCACTGAACTGCAGGCTTTTATTCCACTTTGGTTTATTTAAAGTGCACGTGTTGTCATGACTGTTATTTGTAAATAAAACTTTTTTTTTTAGTGGCGTGTGCTCCAACCTGTGCTCCTAACCGGGATTATGACACCAACTGTTGGACTATCGTCTCAGGAGGACCTTAAATGAGGACTAATGAGAGACAGCGTCTTCACTAGTCTTCTCACCAACCAACTGAAAACCATCCAGAAAACGTTTTCCCGTTAGGAATCCCTGAAACGAGGACCTGCAGGTTACAGGGCAGGGGTCAGAGGTCAGGGGGTCGCAGCTCGCTCTTCAGTATGTGTTTCATTGACCCCCACAGCAGTGTATTATAATGCACAGATGGGTGCTGGCATGGAACCTTCACCGAGCGCTGTCGGGACTCTACCTGCACGCCGTCTTCCTGTTCGGCAGCGTGCACGTGGCCTGCGGTGACTGCACCCCGGAGCAGCTGGCTGCCATCATGAACTGCTCCAAACACGAGCGCCACACCAGGAACTACGACTACATGGAGGGGGGGGACGTGCGCATTCGCCAGCTGTACAGTGGAACGCAGTGGTTCCTGACCATCGATGACTCTGGGAACATCAGGGGGACTCAGGATCCCACTAACTGCTACAGTAAGAACCGGCCAGGCGGTGGGGTTAACGAGCAATTAGGTGGACAGACGCCTGAATGTAGGTCCCAGATAGATAGATAGATAGATATAAATGGAGGCAGTTTTGTGGCTCATGAGCAGAAATAATCCTGACAGGAAACAAGTTTTTAGGGTTTAATACTGAACCTCAGAGGATTTATTTGTACTTTTCTGAGGACCTGAAAGGTTTATTTATAAAAAAGTAAAAGCTTCAGATATCTTCTGGTTTTTCTAAAAGTTAGGGTGTTAAACGAAAAAAAAATCAAACTATATATTTCAAGGTTTTATTGAATATATTTTTTATCAAAAGTTTCTATAAATCTGTATCTTTGAAACAAACTCAAAGTAAATTTGTTTTTTTATTATTTATACTTTTTGATTCAGATTTCTCCTTTGAGTTTCTAATCCTATTTTTTCCTTTGTTTAATTCTGTTTTCTTCTTGTTTCTACGATAAATAAATGAGAATATTTATCCAAACCTTTAAGATTGGACGTGTTCTGCTCTTCGGTTTTAATGAGCTTCATAAATAAAGATGGCAGCTGGCAGGTCAGAGGTCAAACCCAGGCCTCGGTTAGCCCGGTCCGATAAGAAAACAACCTGTTGAACCCGTTTAAAGGTTCTGTTTTGTTCTGGAAATCTGAGGTCCAGGACTGGCACCAGAACTGAGACAGAGCTGGAAAAACTACAATAAGTACCGATAAATACCAATAAGTACCAATAAGTACCAGTAAGTACCAATAAGTACCAGTAAGTACAAATAAGTACCAATAAGTACTGATAAGTACCAATAAGTACCCGGTACTTCTGATGGTGCCGAGCCTCATAGAAGAGTTCTTTTGGGTTTTAGCACCAAAAACAGGCTGTAAGGAAATAAATCAGAGGTTCTTCAGGAGGTCTGTGACCTCATGACCCCCCAGACGCCACAAATTGAAGAATCTAATTTGGGTAAAAGATCTGAGAAAAGATTTTTAAAATCATAAAGTAAAAGGTCTGCCTCAAAGTGACTGCTTTGTGTAAAATCTTTCATGAAAAGAAACTATTTGCTGTAATAAAAGCCAAAGAGCTGCAGAGGTTTCGGCTCTGGGAGCAGATTTTTGTTTCTGTTTACAACTAAAAGCTGAGTCACCGTCAGGATGTTTTGTGTCCGTATCGTTTCCTCCGATCTGACAGAAGCTGGAATGTTGCTTTAAAAAAAGACTCCTGGTGAAAACGATGTTTGTGCAACAACTGGCACCCGATCCGCCCAACGATCCTGGATGTTTACGGCGGGAAGACGTTCCTCAGATTTCTGACTCCAGAGGCGCTGAGCTCATGGAGAGTTTGACTGAAATTAAAACTGGTTTGGGTTTTAAAAGCCACACTTCTTTGATTGCTGCTTGAGTTCCAAACTAAAAATGTGTTTTTCTCTGTAGAAAGAATTCAAATATCATTTTAATATTTCTGCACAAATGTTTGTAAAGAGTCAGGGTATGATCTCATTCAGAGGTTTTGTCCTAAAGTCATGCAAACAAATCCATCAAAGATCAACAGATTACAGCTAATTTTATTTGCAGAAAGTTTCTGTAAACTTAAACTTTATCATCACAAAAAGCAGAAAACTATCCTTTTATAATAAAGATGTTTAATAAGTGGAGGTGGGATTTGTTAAAAAGCCGATCATGAAACAGAGACAGATTCGGTGTTAGCATTAGGTTAGCGTTCTGACATTTATTCTTTGGTAAACTAACAATAAATATCTTAAAAATCATTTTAAACTGTTCGGCAGTAAATCTGCTCAGATGACAGAAATAATCCAGAATAATCCCAGTTTGTTTCAGTGTCCTGAAGATTAAAACCCTTTCTGAGCAGAAAATGAATTTAATGTTTGTTTGTTAATTAGTGACGATAATTCTCTGAAACAGAACTTTGTTTTTATATAACTGTTATAAATAATATCACTCATGGAGGGAAAACCAAAATATCTACTAAGAAAAGAAATGTTTAGACAAGTCGAAGCTGATAAAAGATCTGGATGAATAAAGTCAGGATTATTAACAATAAAGCACAAACAGATGAAATCTGGCAAAGATTAAACGGTTCCTGCTTCATGTCTCCTCTGTGCCTGACAAATCCAAGAATCTCAAACACAAACTTTTTATTTTACTCCTCAAACAGAAGAAATAAATCTGCCATCTGGACCTTCTTGTTGTTCCTGATTTAGGTTTAAACTGGAGTTTTATTTCATATTTGTACACCAGATGAAAACTACAAATCCAACCATAAATACTCTGCAGAACAGCTTCTTTATTAAAAGCTCTTTCTGCAGGATTTATTTTGTTTTAGATAAGATAAAATACATTCCTAATAAATCTTATTTTGAGGTTGGAGTCCCACAAGGTTCTGTTCTTGGTCCAGTTTCTTTATTTGAAGATGTACGTCTGAGTGTTAATGTGAGATTGTTCACAGATGAGTTATTTATACTCAGAAAAAAGTCTTAAATCTGCAGGAACAGCTCTCAGTCTAAAGAACCGATCAGAAGTTTGATTTCATGAAGGAGTTTAAATATCTGGATTCCACAAAATCCTTTAAAACAGTTAAAAACTGGAGTTTTTCACATATCGGCTCTTGCTTCACTGTTTGGTCTGTCCTCTGTCCTCTGTCCCATGTCCTCTGTAGGGTCACCTCTACAGGTGTCCCTACAGAGGGCAGAGGGCAGAGGGCAGAGGGCAGAGGACAGAGGGCAGAGGGCAAATGGCAGGGGACAGAGGGCACGGGGCAGAGGGCAGGGGGCAGAAGGCAGAGGGCAGAGGGCAGAGGACAGAGGGCAGA
>NC_051444.1:496985-500045 GCF_001649575.2 Kryptolebias marmoratus
CAGAGGACAGAGGGCAGAGGGCAGAGGACAGAGGACAGAGGGCAGAGGACAGAGGGCAGAGGGCAGATGGCAGGGGACAGAGGGCAGGGGGCAGAGGGCAGGGGACAGAGGGCAGAGGGCAGAGGACAGAGGACAGAGGACAGAGGACAGGACAGAGGGCAGAGGACAGAGGGCAGGGGGCAGAGGGCAGGGGACAGAGGGCAGGGGACAGAGGGCAGGAACTACAGATAAAAATCTGTCCCATTCACTGGATAAACCCTTGTTTTTTTACGTGCACTGCCTCTTTTCTCTACAAACATGATAATTTAACTGTAAAACGAATCTCCAGACTTTTCTTTGAACTTTGAAACGAGGTCTTAAAACATTACAGTGAATAATCTTAACACAAAGCAGCATATTTCAGCAAGTCAAGTAAATAATTTGTTAATAAGCCTCGTTCTGAGACATGGCGGTTTGATTTGAAGTTAAACTGTAGCGTGCAAAGCAGATGCAGGGAGGTAGTTTCCTCAGCCCCACAGGGGAGGAGGGGAATCTGGCATCCAGGCTGTGGTTTGTGTAACGGCCACCCAGGCAAAGTTAACAAGACGTGAACCAAGCCAGAGAGCCGCAGACTGATTAATGACAGGAACCTCCATCTCCTCGCTTAATGAAGATGAATGTGGAGGGCTCAGCAGGGTGGACAGCGTCTTATCTGTCCTGCAACATGTCTCTGACAGGTATCCTGGAGATCAGAACGGTGTCGGAGAAAGGCGTCCTGGCCATCAAAGGCATAAAGAGTCAGTTCTACATCTCCATGAACAAGAAGGGACAGCTGCAGGGGAAGGTAGGGCTGCTCCTCCTCACTGTGAAAATCAGCCAATAATCATCTTCAAATAAACACTCCTGCTGGGTTTTCATTACAGAGGATCTACAACCAAAACTGCAACTTCAAGGAGTTTTTCCTAGAAAACTACTTCAACGCGTACGCGTCTGTAAACAAGTGGAATAAAACGAAGGAGATGTTCATCGCTCTGTCTCAGAAAGGACGGCCGCTGAGAGGCCGGAGGACCAGGAGGGAGCAGGTGGCGTCTCACTTCATCCCCATGAAGTGCAAGGAGGACGAGGACAGACGAGTGGAGTAAAAAGCTGAAGACTTTCCTCCAAGCCGGAGGGTTTCAGTCGTATAAATACATATAAAACACACGCATGTAGCTCTGACAGCACGCCACGCTCTCCTGATGTGCAGCTCCTGAAGGAAGAACCTGGATCAGGACTGAAACCAGGAGACCTGTTTAACCAGGACCAATGTCCAGGATGGAGATCAGGTTCGAGCCAGAAGAGCTGAAGCAAGCTGGACTTGTCTTTAAACAGAAGCTAGTTATTTGTGAAGAACTGTGTGTTATCCGTCGCTGCTCACTGACTCCTGGTTTCTTTGATTAAGATGCTGCTGCTGGAAAAACCTCCAGACTGAGATTCACCCGAACACAGTAAACCTGTAGCTATTATAACCTTCATCACTTATTTATTTGTAAAGATATTTTCAACAGTTTCTGTTCAAACATTCCCATCTTCTTAAGAATAATAAATCAAATGAAAACCTGCCTGGAGATGCTTTTATTTCCTCACAAACAGTCAAACAGTTGTGTGTCTTTTGTTCTACAGATATAATCTGCTGTGAAACTGTTTTATCAACTTTGTTTTAAGAGCTGAAAATCATCTTCTATTGTCTGTCCAAGAAGGATTTGTTCAAGTTAAATAAAGCAAAACTGTAGCTGGAAGCTAAAATTAGGGAGACTAAAAGCTGAAATTATCCTAAGGAGACAGAGAAAATGTTTCTGAAGGAGCTGAAGACACCTTAATGTGTTTCTATGGGGAATCATTTTAGAAATAAAGTGAAATCTTTAGAAAAGTGTAAAAGTTACTAAAAGTCCCGCGGCCATCGGCTGAAGGTTAACAGTCTGGGATGATTTATGGTTTAAAAAACTTTATTACAGCCTGCAGATAAACTCCTCAAATGGTCCCTAACTTCAGGTTATTAATGTGATCAGCTCACAGATTCGCTGCTCGGGTCAAAGGTCACGCTATGAAAAATCAAAGTGGAGTCTTGTTGTTGAAAAGACACACAGGCGAGATGCCAACACGCTCTCATAAACAGAAACCCGTCCGCATAAAGATCACGTTTTACCTTTCTGTCTGAGTTCACATCTGGTTTGGAAAACCCCCGTTGGATAAAAACGGTGAAACTGAGAGAACAAACCTCTGAAATACAACTGAGCCAAACAACATGTGAGCTACGGGAAGCTTTCTGCCAAGTCACGCAAACTCAGACTTAGCAGATAATTTGTAACATGCTCCGAACGTAAACACGTTTCAGAGGCAGGGATCCCGGCGGGACGAGGAGCGGGCGAAGCCAAGCAGCTCCAGAGAAGCTTCAGACGTCCAACGCAGGAACAGACACTGTTCCAAACGTTCTGCTCCTTCGGTTCTCATCCTGAAATGATTCATAGCTTCAGACGNGGAAAATAAAAATTTTCAAATAATATTTTGTTATCTTAAATTAACACAATTATTTAATAGAATTTAGTTTTGAGCGTCATTCTGGTCCACACTCCATACCAGTAGGTGGCGGTAATGCACCAAATTCGTTGTTTGCCAACCGCCAATAAAAATTAAAAAAGAAGAAGAAGAACTCGTCGCTGGACTGTTGCATACCTTTGGTAGCTCAATCCAAGCCTTGTGAGTAACCCAACTTGTGTTTATGAAAGAACTTACCTTGTGTCCCTTGTGCCTCTGCAGTCCTCCTGTCTCCTGGAAGCCTGCCAGTGGATTTCTCTCATCATCTGTGAAAACCCCAAGAATCCTTATCAGTCTCAACTCAACCATTTGGATTTTTTCCTGGACCTGTTACCCGCCTAGCTCTGACCTGCCCCTCTCCACCTGTACCCAGGACTCTGGACTGAACCACACTTCTCAATGCCTGAAGACAAAAACATCACAGTAAGGAGAGAACTTTATAAATCAGTTCTCAGGATTACTGCTCTAGAAGTTATACTTACCTTTGTCTTTTTCATTACAGCCCCT
>NC_051444.1:500145-512345 GCF_001649575.2 Kryptolebias marmoratus
ACTGTTCCAAACGTTCTGCTCCTTTGGTTCTCATCCTGAAATGATTCATTATTTTAGGACTAAAAGCTTCACGATGACAGCAAGAACTCACATTACACTCAGAAATACTGCCTATTATTTCTGAAAGTGAACTGTTTAAACTCATTTACTTCTTATTTATCGTCCACTAATAAAAATGGTTTTTACACGTGTCTGTGGGAGTCTGTTAGCAAAATATCTCATGAACCAATGGATGGATTTTACTGAAACTCTGGACCAGAGTCACTTTATCCAAAAGTTTAAATACTGAAACACCATGCTTGTTTTGTTCCAGATATTTTTAAACTGGTTGATATAAATCCTGCTTTGAGTTCTGTCAGATTATCTCGTCAGATAAAGATAAAATAACAGGTTTTATATGAATAAAAGAGAATGAAACAGTTTGAGTTCATCTCTCAGCGTGAAGAAGACATTCCTCCTTATCTTCCTCTTCTCAGGCAGCTTCTGGTTCTGTCCTGCTGAGAATCAGAACCGGTCTGTGTGGACATGATGGGCCCGTTACCTGAGATCCAGGAGAAGATCCACATGATGTCGCTGCGCCTCTGTTTTCACTTACAATCTGTCAGATTTTATTCCCTTTAATCTGGGACAGACATTTATTCACGAGCTCTGAAACCTGCTTCTCTCAGCTTCAGACTCTAATTTAAGTCCTTTTAGTCCAGTCTTAGTTTTATATAAACTACTTATTCGTTTATTGAAGTTAATGATTTTATTGTTATTTTTTATGGATACTGATGGTCCTGTGATGACAGCTGAGTGCTGCTAAATTGTGTCTCACTGTTTTAGAACAAATGAATCTAAACTAAAATCCTGTTGTGTTGAAAAATGACGGAGCTGAAGCCGTTTGGCTCAAACCGTGGAGAAGCCGTGACAGCAACAGTAAAGTAGAAATCTGATGCACGCAGACCACAGACTGTAAAATTAGTACAGCTTATAAAAACCTTTCTCTAATTGGTTTCAGGCCTAAAACTGTTCTGTTTATTTATGTCGAAATACAATCACAGCAACACGAAGCAAACAGGCTACAATATAACGCTCTTATCTCCAGAAACCCGTCAAAGTTCTGCAATAAAAACGAAGCGTGGTGTGAGGAATATGACTAATACCTATAAAGTGGATAAATGTCTGGCAGCTCTTTCAAACCAGCCTGGCACACAGAACAGTTCTGACAGAACCGTCATTATTTCAAATCTAACGTTCCGCTCACTTCAAACACATCTGTTTGTCATGGAAATCAGCGTGCGCTCAGATGTTTCAGGACGGACGCGCCAACTCAGGTAGCTTTGAAACTAAAATCAAACAATATGTTTTACATCCAGCCGAGCACATCTGCAGTCCAACAGATGAATTTGTTTTAATAGGTTTTAATATTTAACACCATTTTTCTTTGTGTTGATGGACCAGAACACAACAGTCACGAGTTCTTCAATATTCTACAAAAAAAGAAGAACAGCTGGGAATAAACTGTAAAAAACAACAATAAAAACAGATTATCAAAGGCAGGCAATAACATTTTCACATTACTTTCATTTGTCTGTTAGTAAAATATCTCACGAACCAGTGAATAGATGGGAATGAAACTCAGACAGGAATGTCTGCAGCTGGTTCACAGCTGGTGTCAGCATGATCCAAGATGGCTGCCACAGCTAACTGACTCAGTTTTACAGATATAAACCCTTTCCTATAGTCAGGCTGTTATTATGTTTGTCAAGGTGATGACTGCAGAAACAAGCTGAACTTTGGATTTCACTCTGAATTATTTAGGCTATTTTATTTTTTTTATTGATAAAAAACAACAAAATAAATGATCTAATGCACACAAGAGGAAAGATTTCACACCAACCAACTGTTGATAATTTTACCTAAACTACTGGAAGAAGAGTAAATAATTTACTAAAGTTAATTAACAGATTACCTTCACAGCTATCTTCAGATTAGCTTCAGATTAGTTTCAGATTAGCTTCAGATTAGTTTAAGATTAGCTTCAGATTAGCTTCACAGCTAGTTTAAGATTAGCTTCAGATTAGCTTCACAGCTATCTTCAGATTAGCTTCAGATTAGCTTCACAGCTATCTTCAGATTAGCTTCAGATTAGTTTAAGATTAGCTTCAGGTTAGCTTCCTAACATTAACAGAAACAGAAAACCTAATTTCTTTGTTGATAAATTTTACCTGAAAATCTTGACTACCTTCTGTTGAAAACATCTACTTTTCATCACAAAATAAAAAATAAACAGCTCAGGTTCACTCGTTAACGCTCGGCCGTTGCCTAGCAACGCAGTTCATTTATTTATTTATTTCATGTAATTCCATTTCCGTCCCACGATGTTGTACTTCCGGCGTCCGACAGCAAGTAAACGGTTGCTGCAGGCTGCAGGTAGGTGTGTTTGTGTCCAGCTTTCTGACCTGGTCTGAGGTTGGAACACAACCATATTTATTTTTATTAATATTTGTTTAAAGAGCGAAGCTTCTGCTGCTGTTTGCCGCCTAAAGCTACAGCTAAAGCATGCTAACAGGAGCTAGCTTAGCTACAGACGGAAGCAGGGACGCATGCGCAGTAGTGTCTGTTACAGTTCAGCGTCACACAACAGAAATAATAAAAAAAACTTTTTTTCTGCTTTCTAGTCACAACTGAGAGTTTAAATGATCGGGATACTTTGACTCAGAGGGATATTATTTTAAACCTAATTCGTGTTTAAACTCGGAGAAACGCAGATCACTAAACACAACAACATATGTTTAAAATAAGATTTACCAAAACATGTAAACAGAAAACTTCATTTACAAAAACACAAACAAAATAAAATCTGAACTAGTCTCTCAGAAAACACAAAACAACCAGCCAACAAATAGAAACATAAGATTATATGTTTACCAAGAATGTTTGGTTTTCTGAATCATTGTTCTACAAAATGTTTTATAAAGTATTTCTTCATATTTTGCTTTTGTTTTTGATGAAATCTTGTGTTTTGAAATATTCTGGCTGTTTTCCATCTGAAGACATGAATGATTGTTTCTTTTGATGGACAGTCAAATAAAATCCCAATAAAAGATGTTTATTTCTGTCAGAGCCCAGACTTAGTTGTGAAAATAGGTTTTGGAAAGCTGACAGCCTTCAACATGCATCATATTTCTACAACAACTTAAATCCTGAAGTTTCACCACAAGATTAATGTTCAAATATTATCTTCAGTTTAACTCATTTGTCTGAAAACAAAAAACTGCTGTTAACTTGGAACAAGAAGTCCCCAAAGGAGAAAAGTCTTTCACATGACCTCGCCTCTCATTTTTTACAGTTATATAAATGTTAAATTCTTCCTTTGGTCTGAGTGCAGAGCCAACCTTCTCCCAGGACAAATCTGTCAACATGAGCAGTCTGGACCGACACCAGCAACGTTCTCCTGGTTGCCGTGACAAAACAACAGGCGCTGGTGATTCATCAGCCGTGCGCGAGCGCGCCAGGCAGCCCCTCCAAGGCCTGAAATTGGCATCGCACGCGGTGCTGGAGAAAGCGCAGCAGCGTGGCAGGGTGAAGTGCTCCAAGTGTGGAGGATCCAGGATGTTCTTCTGCTACACCTGCTGCTCATTAGTGGGTGTCGGCGTGGAAGAGATTCCTCTCATCCAGGTCAGGAGAAGCAAACGACTTGATCTTCTTTTAATGGAGTCCTTCTGCCTCAGAGCCACACTGACTGCTTCTCACCGTGACGTCCGTGTTGTTCTCAGCTTCCTGTGAAGATCGACATCATCAAACATCCGAACGAAACGGACGGTAAGAGCACCGCGGTTCACGCCAAGATCCTGGCACCCAACGACGTGACGATCTACACCTACCCCTGCATCCCGGAGTTCGACAGGGAGAAGGTTGGAGCTGCTTCCATTATCAAATCGTTCTTCCAGTCCTTTCCTCTTCACAGCAGCTGCAGGTTGGCTGCTTTGTTTCCAATAAACAACATTTTAAACACAAACAGCTGACTCGAGGTCGGGAAAAACACTTGTTGAATTTGTCGGTAATGATTTATTTTTTCTTCAGATATTCAACCCTTATTAATTAATGAAATATACCTGGAACCATGGACTCCTTTCTAATCCTTTTAAAATAAAGTGCGATGGTAGAAACAGACAGACTCTGATTGGACAAGCCCGTTAGGATAGGTTGGTCTGTCACTACCAGGAGCTGGTGTTTCTTTAGAAAGGATTATTTTTGTCCATATTTATTTCTTGTAGCTGACAGGTTTCTCCTGGTTTGTCTTTAAATCTCCAGCTTTTCTTTTCTCCAACAGAAACGTTCTTCCTGACATGCTTTGTTTGTCCGGTGGTCTCCTGTGTGCAGGTGGTTCTGGTGTTCCCGGGCCCGCAGGCGGTTTCAGTTCAGGACATGCTGCAGTGTTTACGTGACAGGAGTACCAACAGGTCACATGACTCCTGTGGACCCCGCCCGAAGAGGCTGAGGACTGAGGAAGTTCAAGGTTCCACCCAGTCTGAGCCCGAGTGGGTCTCAGGGTCCCGGGTGGCCCCCCTGCAGAAGGTGGTCTTCATCGACAGCACCTGGAACCAGACCAACAAGATCAGCACAGACGAGAGGCTGCAGGGTGAGGAGAAGCTGCAGGTCAACATCTTCAACTTGTACTCCTGTCTTTGTGGGAGCTCCATTTGTTGGTTTCTTCTCCTCCAGGTTTGGTTCAGGTGGAGCTCAAGACGAGAAAAACCTGTTTCTGGCGCAGTCAGAAGGGGAAACCGGACACGTACCTCGCAACCATCGAGGCCATTTATTATTTCCTGAAGGACTTCCACCAGCAGTGCCTCGGTCTGGAGTACGGTGGCGAATACGACAACCTTCTGTTCTTCTACTCGTTCCTGCACGCTGTCATCAACACGGCTAAAACTGCAGCTGGCCGAAGCTGAAACCTTCGAGCCGAACTCTTCTTCCCATTTCCTGCCTTACTGTGATATTATTTTCTTTAAGAATTTATAATAAAACAAAAAAGGCTTAAAAATGTTTGTTTTGATGCAGTAAATACATATAAACAGCACCTTTTAATGTAAAATATACATTTTACAGTTTGAATGAGTTTAAAGACCTGGTTTCTCCACTGATTATTAAAACTGATGATCCAGATCAGAATCACAGAGAAATGATCCAACTGGATCAATAAAAGTCTTCCTGAACACAGAGAGAAACCGGATTCCTGATCAGTAATCTGTAGTTTTAAAAGAAATAAACTCAGATATTTAAAAACTTTCGGTCAGGTTCTGATCAGAACTGGACCCGTCTACGTTCAGCTGCAGGGAAGAAGATCAGGAACCAAACCTCTCCTTGATGTTTTACAGAAAGTTTGAAGTTTCTGCTCAAACTTCATCCTGACGTGTTGCACAAACATAAAACCTCCTGGATAAATTATTAACTAAACCTTTTTCTGTTTCTCCGTTAATCAAACAACAAATTATAACTTCAGAAACATTTCAATATTTTATTTACAAATCAGTTTGTCCTGGAGGTAAGGGTTTTTAACAGTTATCAGAATCTTGGGCAACTCCAGACCTGTTTATATAGAAATATACACATTATTAATATTATTATTATTTGTCTGAGCCTCACAGCTTTAAACCCAGTTTAGCTGTGAAAATCGAAATGAGCAGCTGGGAGCTGTAGTTCAGTAATAGACCTCCTCAGTAAAACGTCTCCCTGATCTTGGCTTGCAGGGAGTCGCAGGTTTTCTTGGCGTCTCCGAGCAACATGGACGTGTTCGGTTTGTAGAAAATGGGATTATCCACGGCGGCGTAACCCACACCCAGAGTACGCTTCATCACGATCACCTGCAGCAGGAAAAACATTTACATGATCACCTTCTGTTGCTCCAAGCTGCAAGTCCAGACATGAACTTATGTCTTATCAACAGAAATATGCAACAATCGGGCCTTTTCACTTTATTTAAAGCAGATAAATGAATCAAACCACCAGACAACCAGACCCAACTCACCTGTTTGGACTTCCAGACCTCCAGCACCGGCATGCCAGCGATGATGGAGTTGGGATCTTCCTGTGCGGCAGAGTTTACCGTATCGTTGGCTCCAATGACCAGAGTCAGGTCCGTCTCTGCGGGTCAACAATATTTACACTTTCAGTCAGAAGACAGGCGCATAATGAGAACCCAGAACCGCACCCATAAACAGAACCATGTGTCCAAGAACAAACGCTGGTTGCTAAGAAAACAACAAGCGTTGTCCAAAACCTGTCCAGATCTCTGCAGAGAGTTTCAGAGACAGAAACGGTCGTTGTTTCCTGCTGAACTGATAACCAGATCACCAAATATTTCACTTTTCTCTCTTTAGACTCAGAGGCTGTGTTTTGGCATCTACCTCTGCAGACCTTCTTCTATTTCAGCTGTTTTATATCAAAATCTTCGGCTCCTTCAGCTGATGGCAGCTGGGACTTTTGTTTTTTATAACTTTTATACTTTTCAAAATATTTCCCTTTATTTACAGATATTTACCCAAAAAAATACACAGAGATCTCTTTAATTCCTTTAAAACTGTTTTCTGTGATACTGGCTCTGTTTTATCTTCTTAGGATGTTTTTAGCTGCTTTAGCTTTTAACTGCTTTAGCTTTCAGCTCGAGTTCTGCTTCTTGTAATGTGAACAAGTCGGTAAACGTCAGCTCTTTGCCTGTGAAGTCGTCGTTGATCTCGTCCATCTCCAGGACCACGTCGTAGGGAACGCCAGCTTCAGCCAGGAGGACGTTCAGCTGGCCCGGCATCCGACCGGCAACCGGGTGGATCCCGAACCTGTCGGAGAGGAAAGCCCAGCAGGTTTAACGACCTGTGACCCGTGACCCCTGACCTGTGACCCTCGGTCCGTTTGCAGGGAAGGGGAGCTGAACTCACCTGACGGTCTTGCCCTGCTCCCTCAGCATCTTCACCATGTCTGCGATGGGGTACTGAGCTTTGGCTGCACACAGACCCCAACCTGAACAAAAAGACAGGAACAGGTTCAGGAAGGATTCCCTCATCTTAGATTTATGTTGATGTTGATCCAACAGTTTGTAGTTTTCCTTGTCTTGAGTCACAGAACTTCAACAACATGAGCAGCCTTTTTCTGAGAAAACGCGGCGTGCGTGCAAAGAAGCGTTTCATCTGCACAGCTCCTCTGTAAGCCCGGAGGTCAGAACCCTCAGAGTCTACTCCGACCCCTCGTTGACTTTCCTGAAGCCAATCATAAAGCGAGGGGTAATTCCCCGGACAATCCGAGCCTTCTGTTTCTTCACTGCTGGTGCTTTGTTGTTGACGGTGTTCGGAGACGTCCCGGGCCTGGACTCAGTTGCTGTTCCTCTAATGGAACCAGCATGTTGGACCACACAGCTGTCCTCGCGTTGGTCCACAGCCACTGGGAACAACAAGGATCCAAGACTTTCAGAGTCCTCTCCCCCAAACTCAGGCTGCTAAACAACCAATCAGCTGTCAGAAACATCCTGTTGTTTCCAGATTAATAAACTAAGATCTGCTCATTATCTCAACAATCATTATTCACTGTTGGACAGATGGTTCTGGGATTTTTGGTGAGGACAACTCCCCCTCGTGGCTTCTGCCTCACAGGTCAGTCTTAGTCCTGACCCAGGACTGAGATTCTTCAGAACACCTGTTTCCATCCAGATGTTTGTAAACCAAACCGTCTGCAGAACCGAGGATCCAGTCATGAGATCATCCAATCTGATGTCAGATCAACACTCAGAAGATGGTGTTTCCCAAAGTCTTCCTGATTTTTCAGTAGATCCTTAACCTTTCTTCAGTTTTTTTTTTATTAATCATCCAAATGTGCTAACATCTGCCCTCCGCGGCCGTTTGTGGCTTCAGAAGAAGATATATTTTTTATATTTCTTTTATTTCACTGGTATCAGTCACAGCTAAGTTTGAGAACTCCATCCATCTTCTTCCTCCTACCTGAGGTCTCAGGTCCAGGAGGGAAACTCTGACCTCCATCTCTCCAGCGCCTCCTGGGGTATCCCAAGATCTTCACAGGCCAGAGGAGATCTCTGATCCCTGCAGAGTTCTGGGTCTGCTTCAAGGTCTCGTCTCAGAAGGACTCCTAATCAGACCCTGAACCTCCTCAGCTGACTCTTTATGATGAGGAGGAGCAGCGGCTCCTCTCAGAGCTCCTCCTCCTCCTCACCTTGTCTCTGAGGCTGAGCCCAGCCACCCTGCAGAGGAGGATCGTTTCACCTGCTTGGGTCCAGGATCTGGTTCTTTCAGTCCTGATCCAAACCTCACGTCCTTCGGTGAGAGTTGGAACATCAATCAGTCACAGACCGGATCAACGGCCTCATTACTGCCGGTCCTGATCCTGCTCCGTCCTTCCATCACTCAGGAACAAGACTCCCAGACTCTGACCTCCTCTGACTCAGAGGGAACGTTCCAAATAAAGAGATAATTCATTTATTAACGGAACACCCAACTCTGGACGTTTTATAAGCATGTTGTGTCGTGTCCACCTGGAGTGATGATGATGTTGTTGGCTTCTTTGATGATGTCAATCGTTTGGTCCACGTTGACCTCGGTGTGAGTGCCGACGATCTCCATGGGTTTCCCTCCCGCCGTGGAGGTGGTGCCGTACCCCCCCAGGATCACGTTGGGCAGAGAGCGGTTCATGGCCTTGGGGAGGAAACAACCTTAGCTCCAGTAGATCAGAGTCGGTGGTCCTGATTCGTGCACCTACTCACCACACACATGATGTACGACAGGATGGCACCGGAGGAGCCAATCAGGGCTCCGACGATCGTCATGAGATTATTGTCCAATAAAAAGCCTTCAGCGCAGAGCGCCCATCCTGAGTAGCTGTTCAACACCGTGATGACCACGGGCATGTCGGCGCCACCGATGGCAGCGGTGAGGGTCACACCCTGAAGAAGGGAGGAGAACGAGACCAAACATCTCATCTCTGTCCCGGTCAAAACAGATAGGATGCAAAAACCTTCAGTGTCTGAACTGTCACTGGGAAGATATGCTTCAATTTAATGAAAGTATGAATGCATATCACCTGCTGCCTTCAAGGCTAAAGCTCTCAGAGCATGTGATGAGGGTGAGTCTCAGCTACTACCACAGTATCTGTACAATTCACTGAGTTACAGACAGGTTTCTCACCTGGCTGCAGCCGGTGGTGACACAACTATCATAGATATTGGTGGGTGAAAAATATTGGATATTTTAGCATTTTGCACATGAGAAAGAATGTCTTTCTTAAAACAAACTGAACTGAACTGAAAGCCTTTTCTCTGCAGATATTAGTCACTGAAACTCACCATGACAGCTGAAAGCCCGGACACCCCCAGCAGGCATCCCATGCCGGTCCCGTAGCTGGAGCTGAGCATGAAGGGCACCATGCCCCCCATGGAGGCCGCCATCAGCCCCGCGTTCAGCATGTGTCGACCCGGCAGCAGCAGGGGCGCCGAGTCCAGGAGACCTGCACCCCAGAAACACAAACTGTCACCCAGTTAGAGGAACAGGAAGGACCACGACCAAGGAGCCACGATCAGACTGGAAGGGGGCGTCTACTTCCTGTCTCTATAGACTTTCTGCAGACGCTACAAACGTTTTGATTAAAGCACAACCTTGGAGCTTTCCGTAGGCCACCAGAGATCCACTGAAGGTGACGCCTCCGATGTAGGTGCCCAGGTACGCCACGGTCTTAATGACCCCCGCAGCTGGGTGGGTGTCCAGGTGAGGGAACTCGATCATGTACTCAGCGATGCAGGTGAGAACCGCCGCCAGCCCCACCAGGCTGTGGAAGGCTGCCACCAGCTGAGGCAGGTCTGTGATTTCAATACGCTTGGCAATGGTGAGGCCTGCAGACCAACCAGCCAGAAACACAGAGTTACACCAGAACCATCCGGATCACACACACAACTCTGATACAAAAATCATCTGAGATTTAAAAACGAGCTGATGGTTCCGAGGCAAATGCCTGTTTTCTGTTAAGGATCTTCAAAGCCAATCAAATGAGCTCTAAGGTAAGAATTCTAACATATAAAGACAGGAACATCGTCTGCTTGTGTATTTCTGTTGATTACAGGATCATTTCTCATCCTTCATCAGTTAGGATGACTGATGTTCTGGAGGAAACTCGTAACGTCATTAAGACATAACTCAAACATCATGAGCTTTTTACACAAACTCTGGGACTTCAAGGCAAAGTTTCAAGTTTGGTTCTTTTTAAGTGAAAGCTGAAGCTGGGTGTCGCCTTGTTGGTACCAAGACTACTTCACAGCATGTTTCTAACTAAGACTCAACAACACGATGGACCCACTGACCCAGGGTTCCCCCGGTGGCCATGGCCAGAGACATCTGGGACAGCAGCTCCACTGAAGGCTTCAGGGCGCCAATGGTGGCGGCGAGGCCCCCCGCCACTCCCATCATGCCCAAGGCGTTCCCCAGACGAGATGTGTTCTGAGCAGAGAGGCCCGCCAACGCTCCGACACAACACAGACCGGAGCCCAGGTACATCATCTGAGACAGGAAAGGGTTAAATACACAGACCTGAGTCCAGGTACGTCACCTGAGACAGGAAAGGGTTAAAAAACAACCAAACTAAATCCTTCTCGGTGATTCCTTCACAGCAGCACCGTCAGCTTCAGACATCGGGTCATCACCTGCTCGATGTTGTAGCCGGCAGCCAGCGATGCGCCGTATCCTCCGACAAACCCCGCCCCCGGCAGCAGGTACAGGTAGTTGTACTCAGGAGGGTCTGTGGGACGTTTGAACATGTCCAGCATCCTCTGGGTGATCAGGAAACCTCCTGCAGAGTGTTTACAGCGTTAATCAGCACGGGCGGGTAATACTGTAAATCCAACTGTTTCTGTGCCGACGGCAGACCTGCGATGTTGATGGAGGACACGAAGGCAGCGGCCAGAGCGAGACTCTGAGGCAGGGAGGACGGCATGAGACCCCCACCCATCAGGACCAGACCCCCGACTGCCGTCAGACCTGACAGAGACAGAACCACAGGGAGTCATCTCAGTGACCTTTGACCTGACTGACAGAACCAATGGGAGTCATCTCAGTGACCTTTGACCTGACTGACAGAACCACAGGGAGTCATCTCAGTGACCTTTGACCTGAACCTGAGTCAGAACCACAGGGAGTCATGTTAGTGACCTTTGACCTGACAGAAAAATAAACGCAGCCTCCTGTCTGAGGCCCCTAAAGGAAGTGCATGTTGACCTCTGACCTGAGATGGCGTTGGTGACAGACATGAGAGGCGAGTGCAGCGCCGGGGTCACGCCCCACACCGTGTGGTATCCCACTATCCCCGCCAAGCCGAAGGTGGTGACCATCTGAGTGAAGGCTGCGTTGGGAGAGATGATTCCCAGAGCGAGGCAGGTGGAGACACCTGGAAAACAGACAAACACACCTGAGGAGGTTCTTCACTCAACAAACAAACAAATAAACACCTGCTGAAGGAAGCAACAGTTCTGGCTTCAGTTCTCCTCCGAGGGATTCTTTTATTGAATATTTATTTATTAATCCGATCAAAGTGGAATTTGACAGATTTATCGTCTGAACGTCGAGTCGTTGCTCTGTTGTCTGTTTTCTTCTTCTGCATCAAAACCTTCAGCTGATCCCTGCTGGACTTTAGGTGTTTGTAACTTTTATACTTTTCAAAATATTTCACTTGATTTATAAATATTTTCTCCACAGAGACTGAGATGTATTCAATTCCTTCAGAAACATTCTTCATTGTTCTTTTGCTGCTTTTAGCTGTCAGCTACAGTTTTGCAGCTTTTAGCTGTTAGCTGTTAGCTACAGTTTTGCAGCTTTTAGCTGTCAGCTACAGTTTTGCAGCTTTTAGCTGTCAGCTACAGTTTTGCCTCTTTTAGCTGTTAGCTACAGTTTTGCAGCTTTTAGCTGTCAGCTACAGTTTTGCCTCTTTTAGCTGTTAGCTACAGTTTTGCAGCTTTTAGCTGTCAGCTACAGTTTTGCCTCTTTTAGCTGTCAGCTACAGTTTTGCCTCTTTTAGCTGTCAGCTACAGTTTTGCCTCTTTTAGCTGTTAGCTACAGTTTTGCCTCTTTTAGCTTCTGTTTCAGCTTCTTCACTGGACTGCAGCAGTCATTCGGCTCAGCCTGTTAGCTTCAGGCTGTTTCAGCTTCATATTTAATAAATTAAATTAAATATTT
>NC_051444.1:512684-525123 GCF_001649575.2 Kryptolebias marmoratus
CTATCCCCGCCAAGCCGAAGGTGGTGACCATCTGAGTGAAGGCTGCGTTGGGAGAGATGATTCCCAGAGCGAGGCAGGTGGAGACACCTGGAAAACAGACAAACACACCTGAGGAGGTTCTTCACTCAACAAACAAACAAATAAACACCTGCTGAAGGAAGCAACAGTTCTGGCTTCAGTTCTCCTCCGAGGGATTCTTTTATTGAATATTTATTTATTAATCCGATCAAAGTGGAATTTGACAGATTTATCGTCTGAACGTCGAGTCGTTGCTCTGTTGTCTGTTTTCTTCTTCTGCATCAAAACCTTCAGCTGATCCCTGCTGGACTTTAGGTGTTTGTAACTTTTATACTTTTCAAAATATTTCACTTGATTTATAAATATTTTCTCCACAGAGACTGAGATGTATTCAATTCCTTCAGAAACATTCTTCATTGTTCTTTTGCTGCTTTTAGCTGTCAGCTACAGTTTTGCAGCTTTTAGCTGTTAGCTGTTAGCTACAGTTTTGCAGCTTTTAGCTGTCAGCTACAGTTTTGCAGCTTTTAGCTGTCAGCTACAGTTTTGCCTCTTTTAGCTGTTAGCTACAGTTTTGCAGCTTTTAGCTGTCAGCTACAGTTTTGCCTCTTTTAGCTGTCAGCTACAGTTTTGCCTCTTTTAGCTGTCAGCTACAGTTTTGCCTCTTTTAGCTGTTAGCTACAGTTTTGCCTCTTTTAGCTTCTGTTTCAGCTTCTTCACTGGACTGCAGCAGTCATTCGGCTCAGCCTGTTAGCTTCAGGCTGTTTCAGCTTCATATTTAATAAATTAAATTAAATATTTGATTGGAGCCAATTTAACATTTGATTTATTATCAGAACAGATCAAATAAAATCTGATTTCGGCCCGCCTCCCTGAACGCCGGCGGGTGATATGCATTTCTCTCTGGAGGTCAAACTGAGGAGCTGATTATCGTCTCGCGGTTCTGGTCGCTCGGGTCGGACCTGCAGTGTAGACCCCAGCAGAGGTCAAAGTTCGTCTGAAAGGGGAAACAGCTGCAGCTTTCTCAGCCTCCAGCTGGGCCACGGTTTTCTGTTTGAGCGGAGCCGGGGGGGTTGTTTTAGGGAGGGGTGCTGGGAACATGTTCCTGCCTTCCTGCACACAGAGAAACACAGGAGAACCGGATTCTGCGTGAGAAGCAGACATCAGGACCCAAACCCAGACTCGGGGACTGAAGCAGCGGTTCTGAAAGATAAATCTGTTTAACTGACAGTAAGATGATACGTCCTGCAGAGCTCGCATGGTTTCAATGAAATAAACAATCTGTCAAAAACAAAATTCCTGGAAAATTATATTTTGAAATGTTCCTAACAATCTGAGATCCAGTTTGATCCGGCCCAGCTGGGACGGGATGGGAAGGCTCCTGCTGAGACACAGAGAAGAAATAAGAGCCAACCTTCATGACCAGAGTCCCTCGGATGACGTGGTCTATGGTTCCGTAGTCGAAGTCCTCGGTGGGCTCGTAGTGGAAGCACTCCTTATCTGGGCTGATGGCCTTCAGGAGCTTCAGGATGTTGTTGGAGTACAGGGTGCTGGCCTGGGTGGCCATAAGGCTGGGGAGGTCCGTGTAGCCCACGTGTGTCACGCCCTAATAAAACACCCACATCACTGAAACACTTCCTCCAGGTGAATGACTCGTGGGTAACCAATCAGAGAGCTCACCTTGTAGACATGCAGCTCTCCAGGTCTGGTGGTCTCGATGTTGCCCCCCGCCTCAGCAGCCAGGTCCACCACCACAGAACCATCCTTCATGGACTCAACAAACTCCTTCTTAATCAAAACAGGAGCTCGCTTCCCTGCAGGACACAAAGAGGCAACAAATCCATCCCATAAAAAGATGCATTCAGAGAGCAATGACCTACAGGCTGAACTGGACCCCAAACAGAGCCTGAGACTGGGCTCAATGAGGCAGTGGAAACCACAGGTCCAACCATGGAAACCACAGGTCCCAACCATGGAAACCACCGGTCCAACCATGGAAACCACCGGTCCAACCATGGAAACCACCGGTCCAACCATGGAAACCACCGGTCCAACCATGGAAACCACAGGTCCAACCATGGAAACCACAGGTCCAACCATGGAAACCACGGGTCCAACCATGGAAACAACCAAAAACATTATTGCCCTTTAGCCTTTGGTGAATAATGAATAATGAATCTGAGCTCAGATAATAAAATTTAAACAGTTTAACTAAAACTTTGTCCGATGTTGAAACAAAAGAAAAACGAGATAAAAGATAAAACTTTGAGCTCAGCTGAGAGTCTGAAGGCTGTCTGAGGGTCAGTGAAGCAGGAATCATTTCTTACAGCTTGGAGAAAAGTAGTTTCTGTTCCTGACCTGGGATCAGAGCCGTGCTGATGATGATGTCCACGTCTCTGCACTGCCTGGAGAAAAGCTCCATCTCTGCCTCGATGAACTCTTTGGACATCTCTTTGGCGTAACCTCCGACCCCTTCACCAGACTCTTTGATGTCCACCTCCAGAGGCTCCGCCCCAAACGACTTAAACTGCTCCAGAGCCGCAGGTCTGATGGCACAACAAACGGTCCGTTCCTCATCAGAACCACCAAGACTGAAAACAAGAGGAGATTTTCTGCTTTCATGTCTTACCTGGTGTCAAATCCTCTCACTATGGCCCCCATGGACTTAGCTGCTCCCGCCGCGGCTAAACCGGCCACCCCGCCTCCAATGACCAGAACCTGGGGACAGAACCAACAACTTCAGGACTGAACCAACAACATCAGGACAGAACCAACAACATGAGGACAGAACCACAAACATGAGGACAGACCCAGCAACATGAGGACAGAACCACAAACAACTTGGGGACAGAACCAACATTATTTTGAAAAGACAGAAGTCTCTCGGTCCAATCGGTACCTTGGCCGGAGGAACTTTTCCTGCAGCTGTGATCTGACCCGTAAAGAACCGGCCGAAGTGATTGGCAGCCAGAACCACAGCTTTGTATCTGCAAAACAAGAACCCAGCAGGTCAGTTCTGGTCCCGCTCAGGTTCTCGTGTCAAACCTTCAGAAGCAGCTTCTAACGGTAAACTTCCTGAATTACAGAGAAAATCTGTCCAAACTGAGAGACGAGTTCCTCTACATCTCCTGATTTGATCCTAAAAATAAAACATGTCTTGATTCAACAGCTAACGTTTTTACTGGGTTCATCTGGGAGGAACAGGTTACTGGAAGTAGGTCAGTAACCCATCTGACTGGGACTGAGGTCAGGTTCTGGTTCTGGTTCTGGTGCTTTACCCTGCGATGTTAGCCATGGAGCTGAGAGCATCGTAGCCCTGAGCGATGGTGACTCTGGGCACCTGGTCCATGGCCAGAACCGTGCTCTGCCTTTCCGACAGCTTCTTCAACAGGTCCGGGTTCTGTGCTGGGTAGATGAAGCTCACCAAGGTGGACTGGGCCTTCAGGAGGTCCGCCTCGCTCACACTGGGCGCTCGGACCTGAAACCATGAAGGAACCAGCGTAAAAACCAGAAGTTCTGCTTCAGTGAGTTTAAACTGTAAAAACCAGACGAGTGACGTGGAGAACCTTAAGGACCAGGTCCGATCCGAGGGCCCCCCTGACGTCGGTAATTGTGGCTCCTGCGTCTCGGTACTGCTGATCCGAGAACTTGGACTCTTCTCCGGCTCCGCTCTCCACCTGAACCCTGAAGCCCTGTTTGACGAGAGCCTGGACCCCCGCAGGAGACAACGCCACGCGGCGCTCGTTCTGAAACGTCTCCTTAGGAACGCCAACCACCAGGTCTCTGTAGGGCACACCTGAACACGCACGCACACACAACACACACAGACACACACAGCTCTGAAATGCAGGTCTGCACTCAATGTAAACAAACTATTTATTTCGTAGTTTTGTTTTTGTTTGGTGTTCAGATCTTTAAAGGAAGCTGTTAAAACTTCATCTGTTTGAATGCATCTCCTCCTTGTGTGTGTGTGTGTGTGTGTGGCATCATGTTACACATTTCTTCTTTCCAAATATGGCAGAACGACCTCGCCGCCATGGCGACACATTTAGCAGGTGATTGGCTCTGAGCCACACACACATGCGCGCGCGCGCACGCAGAGAGGCCTGCTCTTCGACACACACTCAGGATTTAAACTTTAAAGCTCAGAGTCTCAGAAAACGTCCACAAACACTCTGTGGCAAACAGCCTGCAGGCCGGCTGAGGAACAAACGTGTGAGAATGAAATCTGTCAGCCGGCAGCTGAGATTCAACAGGTCACCTTTAACTGACCTCCTGTCTGCTCCGTGTTAGCAGCTCAGATGCTTTCTTCCAAACCAACCAACCGCAGGTTTCCACTCCTCGGAGCCAAACACAGACTGTCAGAAATCCTCACCTCGACTCAAACTGGGCCACAGAGCCTCTCAGAGACGGCCTCACGGTTCCTACCTCTGGAGGCCGTTTGGTCCCATAACACCGGGAAGGTCCTGAAGGTCCTCCTGCTGAGAGGTTTCTGCTGGAGCGTCCTCTGAGACAGGGACAGAGACAGACAGGAGCTGGAGACGCAGCGCAGGAGGGTCGACATGGTGGTCCTGAGACTCCGGCTGCTTCTTCACTGTGAACACGGAGACGCTTCTGTCAGACAACACGGAGCATTCTGAGTCCCCCCCTCAGTGGGTCAGCCACAGTCTGAGGCCTGCAGGCTGCCACACACACACACACACACACACTCACACACACTCACAGGGGGATTACACACTGCAGGACTGTTCGCGAGATCTGGAGTTCTGACGGCAGAGGGAGACGGGCTGAGCCAAGTCTGACCTGCTGGGGGGGTCAGGGGTCAAATACAACAGCTACACAATTTAAAGTTAGGAAAAATAAAAGTCAGGAGAACAGAAACTCTGATTTTCCATTAATTATTAAGATGAACATAAGACCTAATTCTAAAAATAAAATAAAACAAACCTTCTGATTGGGTCTGAAAATGAGAGACTTGTTAATAATTATTTTATTCTCAGGAAACAGCAGGTTCACCTGTGAGACGTTCTTTACCCAGAATCCTTCACGGCCTGCCGCTGATGCTCATTTATGTATAAATAGATGTCACGTGACCTCCCTCCTGATGAGCTCCTGGTTCACCTGTGAACCAAAGACACCTGAACGTACCATCAGGAACAAACAATAGGTTGTTTTACTAAAGGTACGCGCCCGATGCTGTTCTCGTGATACTTTGTTTAATCATTACAAAATAATTTTTACATTTTAAAGAAAATAAAAACATTACTGGAGATTACCTGCGTCTGTTCCAGTTTAGACTCAGTGTTGTTTGTTTTCCTGTCCACTAGGTGGCGCCAGAGCGTCAGGAAAAAATATCAAAAGGTTGGACAACCAACATCTTTCCCTGTGCTCATTTACTGAAAGGTTATCACGCTTTAACATAGCCTCTTAAATCCTGATTGGTGACATTTTTAAATTAAGCTTTAGGCTAAATATTTTTTAAATAGCGTCATAACGATATAAATAAAAATCACCAAATGCACTTCAGGGACTTCATAATAAATTTCCAACATAAATGTTTGTGTTTGAAACTGATTGAATACAACTTTATATTGTGATAACCTCATAAAAAGCTTTAAAAAATAAAGCCAACCCTTCTCAAATTTAAAATACAGTGATATATAAATAAATGAATGGCGGAACCTTCCTGTTGCTCAGCTCAGGGAAAGGTTTTTGTTGGCCATCTTTTTTCAGCAGACGCCACATGCTTTTTGTAAACATTAGTCGTTTCGTGTCTGATAATAACTATTAAAAGTTAAAAGTTATTGTCTGAACCTTTATCTAACATGCCAGTTCATCGCAGCTTTACTGAACTATAGTAAACTATGTTAATGCAGCTGTAGTTAACGCAGTTAAATTAAGTTTTGATTGTAAACAGCCGGTTAGCTAGTTAGCATGTAGCTAAAGTGTCAAAATTCTGGTTCTGTTTTGGGGTTTTTCTGCAGGTTCCGCTGGGCTCTGATGACCAATGCGGTCTCTGAGGCTTGTGTCTGTGGACCCTTCGGACCGGGGTTCTCAGAGGCTCAGGCTGGGTCCGGGTCTGATGTCGGCGCTGGGTCTGAGGCTGGGCTCCCCGCTGCTGGTCCCTGTCCCCGGGGGCAGCTGCCTCTGCACCGCCTGGCCTCGCTCGGACCTGACGGAGGACTTCCTGCAGATGGACCTGAAGTGTTTCAGCCCCGGGCTGATGTCTCAGGTCCCCTCACAGCTGATCCTGGACCCGAGTCAGCTGAGACCCGTACCCTGCCCCAAACTGAAGGCGGTCTCAGTCACGGTTCTGGTCCAGAGTCCGGATTTCAGGAGAACCTCTGCTCGGGTTGTCCATGAGCTCGTGAAGGAGCTGCTGAAGGGGGTTTCTGTCCATCAGGGCTTTGTGGTCAACCTGGAGGATTATGAGACACAGATTAGATATGTTGTCCTGGACCATCTTAGTCCAGATTCGGGTGGTTCTGGTTTAATCACCTCAAAAACGTCTGTGGAGGTTTCTAAGGTCCAGACAGTCCGGCTCTATAAGAGTCAGCTCCAGGACCAGCAGACCCCCCCGCTGGGAGGACTGGAGGAGGTCAGGTGTATAAAAAAACCTGAGTTCTTCCACACTGAGACCTTTTGTCTCATGTCCTTCCATGTTGTTGTCCCCTGCAGGTGAGGACGTCCCTGAGAGACATGCTGCAGCTGCCTCTGCTCTACCCCAACACCCTGAGGTCTCTGGGGGTCTCCTGTCCCAGAGGGGTCCTCCTGATCGGGCCTCCGGGAGTCGGAAAGACCCTGTTGGTCCAAAAGGTGGTCCAGGAGGTGGGGGCCGTCCTGGTGGTGGTCCGAGGACCGGCGGTACGAAGGCTTGTGTTTAAAAATCTATATTCCTGATGAATTATTGTGTTGATTTAAAGATGAAGAATTCTGTGAGTCCGTTGATGGAAACCCGGTTTTTCAGATCGTCGGGTCGCGGCCCGGTGAGAGCGAGGAGACGCTTCGGGCCGTGTTTGAGCGCGCTCAGTCTGCAGCAGAGGAAGGTCCCTGCGTCCTCTTCCTGGACGAGCTGGACTCCCTGTTCCCGAGGAGAAGCGGGTCGTCGGCTCCAGAGACCCGGCTGGTGGCTCAGCTGCTCACGCTGATGGACGGGATGGACCGGTCCGATCGGTTCCTGATCGTAGGAGCCACCAACCGAGCGGACAGCCTGGACCCGGCTCTGCGGCGGCCCGGCAGGTTTGACAGGGAGGTGAGCTGGTTGTTCTTCTCAGCGTTCAGATAAAACCAAAGAGCCCGAGAGTTCTGGTGTGTGAGCGTTGGCCTCCTGCAGGTGATCATCGGAGCTCCCACGCTGCAGCAGAGGAGGTCCATCCTGTCCGTTCTGTGCCAGAAGATGCCCGTGGGTCCCGGTCTGGACCTGGCAGAACTTTCTCAGATCACGGCGGGATACGTGGGAGCGGATCTCAGCGCTCTGTGCAGAGAAGCTGCCATGAACGCTGTGAGGGAAAACGTGAAGGTAAACCCTGAAGAGCTTCTGAGAGGTCAGGAGGAGATAGTGGAGCTGCTGCTCAGGCAGATCAGGGATCAGTTCTGTTGGAATATTTAAAAGTTATTCAGTCAACCACTGATTAAACTGCAGGAAGAAGAATGTTCAGTGAGACTGTCCTAACGAGGTCCTGATAACGAGTCTGAATACAGGAAGTGCTCGTTAAGACTCTGTTGTGTGTTTTCTGACCCTGTTGTGTGTTTTTCTGACCCTGTTGTGTGTTTTTCTGACCCTGTTGTGTGTTTTCTGACCCTGTTGTGTGTTTTTCTGACCCCGTTGTGTGTTTCTATGACCCTGTTGTGTGTTTTCTGACCCTGTTGTGTGTTTCTCGGCCTCTGCAGGGTTCAGGACACCAGCAGGTGGACCTGAAACACTTCCTGGAGGCTCTGAAGTCGGTGCGCCCCTCCTGCCTGAGGAGCAGCCTGGGCAGGACGGAGATCTTCCCGCTGCTTTGGGAGCAGATCGGAGGTTTGGAGGAAGTCAAACTCAAACTGAGACAGGTGGAGAAATCAGCTGAATTCTGACTTCTTGTCTTATGCAAATCGAAGGTAAACGATTATTTTTCTTCTCAAAGAGCATCGAGTGGCCTCTGAGACACCCCGAGGCGTTTGTGCGTCTGGGCCTGAGCCGGCCCCGCGGCGTTCTGCTTTATGGACCTCCTGGATGTGCAAAAACCACTCTGGTCAGAGCTGCGGCCACGTCGGCTGGCTGTGCCTTCCTGTCCATCAGCGGTGCTGAGCTGTACTCTCCTTACGTCGGAGACTCCGAGAAAGCTTTGGCTCAGGTACTTCCCTTCCTGTTTACTTCCTGTTTGTTTCACCCTGAAACACCTGAACCTGGCTGTGCTCCCGCAGCTGTTTGCTCAGGCCCGGGCCTGCGCGCCCTGCATCCTGTTCTTGGATGAGATCGACTCTCTGATCGGCTCGCGGTCCAACACCCAGAGTCCTAACGGCGTTCAGACCCGTCTGCTGTCCGTGCTCCTGAATGAGATGGACGGGATCGGCCTGAAGACCCTGGAGAGGAGAGGAACGGAGAAGATCCTGCAGGCGGGGGGAGGGGAGGAGCTTCACAAGCAGGACGAGGTCGTACCAACGTCACGTGACCTCTGATCGGAACAGCAGGACTCGGTTCTAAGTTGTTCCTGTTTTCTTCCAGCTGGACCTTCAGGAGGTCTGCAACAAGGACGTGATGGTTGTTGCTGCCACTAACAGACCTGAGTGTTTGGACAGCGCCCTCCTCAGGCCGGGCAGGGTGGACCACATCATCTATGTCCCCCCACCTGACCTACAGGTAAACCTTCCATTATGAGGAGGAGCTTCTGTGATGAGCTGACCTCACAGCTGCATCGTCTGGTGTCTCCAGGCCCGACGGTCCGTCCTGCAGGTCCGAACCTCGTCCATGCCTGTTGATGCTGACGTGTGTCTGATGGAGCTGGCTGCACAGACTGAACTTTACTCCGGAGCTGACCTGGAAAATCTCTGCAAAGAGGTAAACGTGTAAAAGCTGCACGTGAATCCAGATCTCACACTCACAGGAGTTCAGTTTTATTTTTGTCTTTTCCAGGCTGCTCTTCTGGCATTACTCGAAGAGAACATGGAGGCGTCGAGCATCAAACGCTCACATTTCCTCCGTTGTCTGAGTAAAATGAGTCCTTCTCTGAGCGCTCAGCAGATTAAAGCTTATCTGACTCCTCCCAGATGATCAAACCTTCTCTACTCATGTATTAAAACACAAATAAAACCAATAAAACTGAACTGCCAGCCTTTCTTGTTCTTATTGTCTGGAGTTTTAAAGTGACCTGATTCTGGCTGCAGCTCAGTTCCTCAGTCTGACCACCGGGGGGCGCTGCACGCTGAAGGACTATTGATCATCATTAAGTGGATGTTTTGCCCTTCAGTGGTGCATTACAATACAGGAAGCTACATCTGTCTACGTGCCTTTCACCTCGTCCAGCCTCCCGCCCAGCCTTCATCAGCTGCTGCTTCGCTCCTCGGGACTCAGAGACGTCAGGGACTTCAGAGCTGCAGGTAAGAGACCCAGGCTGAGACCAGGGCTGAGACCTGGGCTGGGACCAGGGCTGAGACCAGGGCTGAGACCAGGGCTGAGACCCGGGCTGAGACCCGTCTCTGATCGGTCCTCCTCCGTCCTCCTACTGATGCTCAGGATGTTTACTCCTCACTCAAACCTCTCTCCTCTGTAGGTGTTTGAACGATTTGAAAAATGTCTTTTTTCCAAATGTTGAGGAAGAGGAAGGAGGTGAGTCCCAGCGAGGATGTGTAATTGTTGTTGTTGTTGTTTTGCATCTTTAAAGATGATTTCATGTTTGTTTTGTAGCTCATTCCTCTGGTCGGCTTCATGGCTTTTGCTGCGACAGGTGCCACCTCTGCGTGTCTCTACTTTCTGTTTACTAAACCTGACGTGATGTGAGTTTCACTCTTATTCTTCCTGTTTTACAAAAACTCTTCATCTAAAAGGTTTAATCCTGTCTGCAGTCTGAACAAGACCTCAAACCCAGAACCATGGGAGAGGCTGGACCCCAGTAAACCCCAGAAGGTAACCTCTGACTGTATTTATCATGTTGGGACAGAAATCTGCAGAGTCATGGTTGTTTACCTCGGGGACAGCGTGTCTCATGTTACCTCACATATAGACGGAGCTTCGTGTCTCCACCTGCTCCACCTGCTCCACCTGCAGACACACTCATTCTCCACATTCCCATCCTCTTCCTGCAGCTTCTCAACTTCAACCAGCAGTGGAAGCCAGTGGAGGAGCTGGAGATCGTCAAGTCCCTGACCAAATAAATGCTCCAGAACCGCCCCAGAACCGCTCCAGAACCGCTCCAGAACTGCCCCCCATCAGTCTAACAGAATCCTTTCTGCACAAACTAGGACTCTTTGACACTCAGTGTGCGGAAATGCTTCTGCTCAACTGGTGGGGTTTCAGCCCACTCTCGACCCGCTTCAGCAGAACCTTCCTGTTTGGTACCAGATGTTCGTTAATGTCAGAGAGAAACGACCCGATAATTGTTCTGTATAGTGTCAATAAATTATTGTTGTAAACATCAAAGTGTTTCATTTGTCCTTCTGTGCTGAATGCTTATCGCCCGCTGCGTTTCCGGCCACGCCTTCAAAGTAAAACCTTAAAAATGATGATAAATGAGCTGCTAGTTCCCAGAGCTCCCAGAGTCAGACTCTCAGCTACTACCACCAAATATCAGCCCAATATCTGAAGCCACTTTGTTGGCTGTGGCAGCCATCTTGAATCAGGTCGGCTCCAAAGGTTAGTCAGTTGTAGACGTTCATCCAGGGATTATTTCCTGAAACAATGAAATCCACTGGTTCATGAGATATTTTGCTAACAGACGCGAGGTGAAGACATTATCGCCCTCGGGTGATCGTCGTGTTTTTCATGTTTGAAGTTGGAGTTGGTGAAAGTTTTCCTCCCTTCAGCTGAGCAGCAGCAGCTCAGTCACAGTGACTCAGCAGAACCAGATGATAGGGCGGAGCGGTGGAGCGGAGGCTACAGATCCGCAGGTTTGAACCCCCACCCCTAACCTGTGAACGTGTGAATTCAGAACAAAAAGTCTTCTCACGGCTGAGGTTCAACTTTCTGCCGTCCAATCAGATGGGTTCATGTGTTCATAGCAACTTAAACACTAAGGTTTGTTTCATGATGAACACATGAGAGTTAAAGGGTTAAAACTCATTAAACCACAACAAACACAAGGAAAAGAAAAGATATCTGGGGTCAGAATCTGGTTCTGATCCGAAGGAAGCAGAACCCATCAGAGAACCGGGTCAGTCCTGCAGAACCGGACCTTTTAGAAGAACAAACCTTTAAATCTTCCGTCTGTTTCACTGTCTGCCTGTTAGCAAAATATCTCATGAGCTGCTGGACGGATTTGAACTTACTGGATTCAAGATGGCCGCCACATTAAAACCTGGCGTGGTGGTAGCTGAGGGTCATCCCCAGCACAGACTCTGAGGGCTGACAGAGAGGCGGCGGGTGATATGCATTCCTCCAGGGTTGACTGGAAAACTCCCAGAATGCATCACTTCAACGTCACATTGCATCAGCTCAGAGAAGAACCCGATGATGCTGGAGATCTGCAGGAACGTTCTCCGGCTCCAGAACCACAGACATAAAACCGTCCGAGTCAAACATTCATCCGTTTTATTGTTTGCAGGAAATCCAGCTGCACTTCTGAACCTCTGCTTGATGCATCTCTGACCCGGTTCTGTTCAGAACAGAACCCTCCTCCCTGCAGGTTCTGTTCTACAGCAGAACCAGGTAACAAGTCGTTCTGGAACATCTTCAGGACTTAAACAGCTTCCAGTGAAGCTAAATGTTGGTTTGATTTGATCAAAATGAGAAAAACTGGATTTTTAATGACTGTTGGTTGATCAGGACCTCAGGGAACCGGGTGAGAACAGGTGAGAACAGGTGAGAACAGGTGAGAACAGGTGAGACTGTTCTTCTAGATTCTAGAACAAGGATTTGATCAGATGTTAGTAAAATAAGAACCAGGTGAGTCGATTTAGTTCCTTTTTAATGAGCTTCACGTTCAGCTTCAACAAACTCCTGAAACAAAAGCGTTTGTTCCATCTAAACTGAAACAGAACCTGTTCTGTAGGCAGAGCAGCAAGAATCAGAACCAGAACCTGTTTGACTTGTTTTAATAACAGCAGTAATTATTAGCAGAACCTCACAGCTGCAGGTCAGTGGATCGCTGCAGAACCTCATTTCATCTAAAACCTGTCATTAAACTGGGGTTATAGTTCCTGAGAGGGAGGTACAATCGTAGGTTCCCCCAGGTAGAACTGTAGGTTCCTCCAGGTAGAACTGTAGGTTCCCCCAGGTAGAACTGTAGGTTCC
>NC_051444.1:527928-528724 GCF_001649575.2 Kryptolebias marmoratus
GGCGTTCCTCCGGCGTTCCTCCGGCGTTCCTCCAGGGTTCCTCCAGGGTTCCTCCGAGGTTCCTCCAGGCTTCCTCTGGCGTTCCTCCGGCGTTCCTCCGGCGTTCCTCCAGGGTTCCTCCGAGGTTCCTCCAGGCTTCCTCTGGGGTTCCTCCTTGTAAAGACAACAGTTTGAACTCTCAGTCAGGTTCTTTATGAGGCGGAGGAATCTGCTGATCTTTTTATCTCAGATTATCTCTGCAGGATAAAGTTTTATTGCGTGTTCTGTTTAGTATTTATGTTTTTATTTGGACTGGAGCTTCACCCTTTTTCTCATGGAGACAAATAAATGAAACCTGTTAAATGTTATATTACCACAGTCTGCGCACTAACGATGTGGGGGTTTAAGCCCCACCCACTTCATTAGTCACAGAGTCACATGACCGTTCTTTGAGCAGAAATATGAAAAATAAATGTTTAAACAAACTGCAGGAAGGTAAGAACCACCTGAAAAAAAAACAGGTTTTTATTTCTTATAATAAGGTTCATGTCTGTTTACATCGAGGGGGCGGGGCTTAAAGATTGTTGAAGAAAACCGGTCCCATCCGGGCTTCAGCTCCTGGGCCTGTGAACCACCAGTTGAAGATCCCTGCCAGCTGCTTGAGCTCAACAAAACTTCATTAAAGCTTCAGACAGGAAGAGAAGTCATGATAATAAATATCTTCCCTGCAGCAAACGGAGGATCAGTCAGGTCTGCCTTCGTGTTTCACACAGAGAACCAGTCAGAAACAGAACCAGTCAGTAACAGAACCAGTCAG
>NC_051444.1:537407-539952 GCF_001649575.2 Kryptolebias marmoratus
CACACACACACACACACACCCTCCCTCCCTCACACACACACACACACACACACACTCACACTCACACACACACACCCTCCCTCCCTCACACACACACTCACACACACGCCGGGTCAGATGATAGAAATAAGAAAAAGATCTCCTCCCCCAGAGATCTCCTTCCTCTTCTGTCAGCCTGGATCTCAGGCTGCTGCACAAACAACTTTGGAGAACATGGAGACAGTTTCTGACAAGAACAGACTCGTCCACAGATGGGTTCTTCAGTCTGAAGAACCAGAACCAGAACCAGAACCAGACCCAGGGGGAGTGAACACCATCAGGCTGCAGAACCTGCAGCTGATAATCGTTACAGAAACAATGAGAGGAAGGATGTGGAGAGGGGGTGTGTGTGGGTGTGTTTCTGTGTATGTATGGTGTGTGTGATGTCACGTAACCTAATTCCTCTGCACGCACACACACACACACACACACACGTGACCAGCAAGCTTCTTCTCCTTGTTATTAAAGTGAAAGATGGAATTCCCCCGAGGCTTAAATTAAACACATTACACCTGAAACTCTGAACTAGTTACCTTGGATTAACCTGTAAGAAGTTAACCTGTTCCTAGTTAACCTGTTCCCAGTTAACCCGTTCCCAGTTAACCAGTTAACTTCAGGGAGCCTGTAAACCCAGAACCATCTCCGTCTCTGGGTTCGGTTAGAAACTCGTCCTGCTGGTTAAACAGTAACCAGATGTTGGTGGTTTGAGTGCTCAGCTGTCGCCATGGTAACGGACACGCCCCCTCAGTCACATGACCCTCGTTAACTCTTTATTTTTGTTTTACAAACTAACCCTGTTTGTTCAGGAACATCCTGTTAAATGTTTTAAATCCTTCCTGTGAGCCGAAGACCTGAGGTTCAGGTTTATAAACTTTTTATCTTCCGTCCTTCAAACTGGTTTTATTCTTTTCTCTTCAGCATCATTCCGTTTTTAAAGCACCACCTGCTGTTCAAACAGGAAAGTTTTCATCTAAACCAGAAACTTTAGGGATAAAAAATACATTTGAACTTAAATCAGAAGCACAAACCTGCCTGAAGAGGATTTATTTGAGTGAATTTTAATATTTAGACCTTTTGTTTTCTCTAATAATGACTGATGAGTTAATTAAAATAAACTTTTATAAAAGACCAGCCGACTTCCTGTTGTTCTGCAGAACATCTGATTAGACTGTAGTTATATTTTAAATACAAATCAGGAAATATTGACTGATATTTAAATAAAAGTATCCTGATGTAAGAAAACTTAGTTCAGTAAAATAAAAACTTCAGTAATTTGTGGATTTATTCTTTAAAAAAAGACAGAAAGAGGAAAAGGTTTGAAGTCTTTATTAGAAACAAGCAACAGTAGAGTTTTTAATTTAAAGTTTCACCCGAACAGCGGAGGAAACCAAAGTTTAAAGCTCCTCAGAACAAAGCATGAAATCCTGAACGTCTCGGAGTGACGTCCTCTGCAGAACCTGGGACGAGATGTTTCAGTACCTTCTGTCAGGAGAAACATCAGGCTCCACCTGTTCACAGTCACTTCCTGGTTCTGCAGGTAAAACAAACACCTTGTGGGTGGCTGCCACGCCCAGATTTCTCATTTAAAGACACATGAACCTTCATGTGAGGAGAATAGTGTTGTCTGGTCTAAACGGCGTGGAACGCGTCAGTAACACTTGGATTGTCAGCTTCCTGCTCGCAAACACAGACACAAGGCAGAGGAAAATCAAAAAAGGGAATTTCTGTTGATCAGCTGGCTCCAAACTCTTGAGGAGAACATCTGGATGGAGAAAGTCTGCTCCTCACTCCGAACACTGTTTGAATCATCGTCACGTTCGGTTCCCTGAAGATTAAATCTTCATGTCCAGTCCCAACAGCTGGGAACAGCTGGGAACAAACAGAAAGATTAAAAGTTACCTGCAGCTTTAGGCTTTAATGGTGAATTAAGGACTGGTTAACCATTGGTTTCAGCAGCAAGCAGTCAGACTGTTACATCTTTGTAAGCGTGAAGGCATGAAGGCTCCGGAGGCTCCGGAGGATCTGAAGGCTCCGGAGGATCTGAAGGACCTGAAGGATCTGGAGGCTCCAGAGGATCTGAAGGACCTGAAGGATCTGGAGGCTCCGGAGGCTCGACTCAGAAAGGCCGTCCTCCCAGCCCTGCAGCGGGGGGACCTCCGGCCCCTCGCTGGAGGCCCTCGTTCAGGTGCTGGGCTGCTGGCAGGTTGTGCAGCTCCGCAGCGCCCTCTGTCTGTGGGTCTGGACCTGCACCGTGCACCGACTCAGACCGTAGGTGTGCAGCAGCAGGTGGCGGGCCTTGGCCTGGACGTCCTCCCAGCTGTCAGCACTAGAGGGCGCTGTGAACACAAACTGTATTTAAATACACATACAGGTGCTGGTCATAAAATTAGAATATCATGAAAAAGTAGATTGATTTCAGTAATTCCATTTAAAAAGTGAAACTTGTATATTATATTCATACATTACATACAAACTCATATATTTCAAATGTTTATTTCGTTTAATT
>NC_051444.1:541154-543364 GCF_001649575.2 Kryptolebias marmoratus
CATCAATTTTGAACCTTTTCACAAGATTCTAATTTTCTGATATGATGAATTTGAGATTTTCATTTGTTGTCATTTGTAATCATCAAAATTAAACGAAATAAACATTTGAAATATATGAGTTTGTATGTAATGTATGACTATAATATACAAGTTTCACTTTTTAAATGGAATTACTTAAATCAATCTACTTTTTCATGATATTCTAATTTTATGACCAGCACCTGTATAACACAGTACTTGTACTATTACTGTCACTGTTTGTAGTATAAATACTTATAAACACAGCATATTTTAAATACATTGGGTCCTGGAGCTCATCATGATCTACAGAGTCTCAGGATCTATTCTGGTCCTTCTGACCCACAATCTGCAGCTTCACCATGTAGAGGGAAAACCCGAGCAGATCAGGTAGAACCGACTAAATATAGTTCAGTTTCCTACAGCGTGAGGGAGACGAGAATCTGTTCTCCCACCATCATCAGTAAGAGTGATGAAGCCAGTTTTATAAAAACAAATGTTCTGCAGGATTATCTCTTCCTGGTTCTAGGTTTCCATACATGGCTTCAATCCACCTCCTTCTGCAGACTTTCTTCTGTTTTAGCTGATCATAAATCAGAACCTTCGGCTCGTTCAGCTGATGGCTGCTGCGAATCTGGGTTTTTGGAACTTTTAGACTTTTTAAAATATTTCACTTTCTTTATAAACATTTCCATAGAAACACATGAAGGCCTCTTTAATTCCTCCGGGTCCGGGTCTAACTGGGCCCAGACAGAAGAGGTGGACCCACTTATTCAGCCTGCAGTTTATAATGAAGATTAGAGGTTAAATGTCTTCATCAGGTGGAGGATTGTGACACCTCAGGTGTTCAGTTTAAACCAACATGATCACATCTGAGCTTTAATCTGACGTTCCTCTGGAGGAGAACGTGAGGGAACAGCACCACCTGCTGGAGAACCGGAGTAATCTAACAGAACAACAGTCAACCTTCCTGTGGATCCAGGAAGTTTTTAGTCCTTTCAAACTTTAATCTGATCAGATTATATGTCAGTTTTAATCCGGACATCCTTGTTGTAGAAGTTTATTGATTTATTTACTTGTTTTAACTTTGGTTTTATTTGATTATGTTTTAGTGTTTTATTGAATTTTTGATCTCATCCCTTCTGGTTGTTTTAAATCTCCAAAAGAAATAAACTAACCCTAAGTGGTCTGGAAACAGATTAAGTCCAGAGGAGACGCTTGTAAAGACGCTGAACTCACGGACAAATCAGCAGATCTGAGTGAGTCTGTGGACTTCAGGTTCAGTCCAACTGCTCAAACCACTTTCAGCCCTCAGGTACTCACTGAGCTGCAGGTGCACCAACGCGGCAGTCTTATCAGCCGTCAGCGCCCACACGTTCAGCTCGTCCACCGAGTGGACGTCCTCCAGCTTCAGGAGGTCCTCCTCCAGGCGCCGGATGTCCACGTGTTTGGGAACACCTACCACATAAACAGAGTGAAACCCTGAGCTCCGAGCCTCTCTGAGGAATAAAAACCTGGCCTTACCTTCCAGCACGATGGTTACTGTGTCTCTGATGATGCGGACCGTGGTGAACAGAACCAGAACTGAGAAGATGTAGGTGCAGATCGGATCTGCCAGCTTCAACTCCGGCTGCGAAGTCAGACAGATACGTTGTGTTACGGAGGTAAAAGCAGATCTTTATTCAGCTTCAAGCTGTTTTAAATGTTTGAGCCTCAGAGTATCAGATCAGCGCTTCCAGGTGAAAATCCAACCTTGAAGCGGACGATGTAAGCAGCTATGAGAACCCCGACGCTCTGCAGAAGATCTCCTAAAGCGTGGATGAAGGCCGCTCTCACAGCCAGGCTGCCGTGTGGCCTCTGCTGACCCGACCCGGCTGGACCCGCCGGCGCCGCGGCGCCGTGGGAGTGACCGTGTCCGTGTGAGTGCAGGTGACCGCCTTGGTTCAATAAAAAGCCCATTCTGAACACAGAAGAAGAACCATCAGAACAGATACGTTTCAAAATGCTGACATCATAGTTTACAGAACCGCAGCCAGTCCTGAAGAACCCAGAACCTGCAGACAGAACCTGCACACAGAACATGCACACAGAACATGCAGACAGAACATGCACACAGAACATGCACACAGAACATGCACACAGAACATGCACACAGAACATGCACACAGAACATGCACACAGAACATGCAGAC
>NC_051444.1:544361-556198 GCF_001649575.2 Kryptolebias marmoratus
ACAGAACATGCACACAGAACCTGCACACAGAACATGCACACAGAACCTGCACACAGAACATGCACACAGAACATGCACACAGAACCTGCAAGACAGAACCTGCACACAGAACATGCACACAGAACATGCACACAGAACATGCACACAGAACCTGCACACAGAACCTGCACACAGAACATGCACACAGAACATGCACACAGAACCTGCACACAGAACCTGCAAGACAGAACCTGCAGACAGAACCTGCAGACAGAACCTGCAGACAGAACATGCAGACAGAACATGCAGACAGAACCTACAGACTTCAGTTCTTCAGAACTCACATGAGGTTCACAGCCACCCCCACGGCTGCAGTGATCAGCATGATGTCTCCATCGATGTCAAAGTTCTGGTGGATGGTCCTCTGGACCGCCTCGTAGAGAAGAACCGCCGTCAGGACGTAGATGAGCAGAACGCTGAGAACCGCAGACACCACCTCTACAAGAACAGAAAAATGAAACTCCTGATTCACTGTCATCATAAGTACTCCAGAACTTCTCCAGAACTCTTCCTACAGAGTCCACTGCTGTCTAACGCAGGTAAGTTACTGATTACTCGTCAGCACTCCACCGAACGAGTTTAAAGGAGGTCTGATGTTCTGAGAGGTTTGACTTCTGCTGGAGGACTGATGGGTTCCTCTCAGAGGTCAGAGGTCACACAGCCAAACTCTCACTGACTTCCATTGGATCTGAGCTTCAAACAGGAAGTGAAGGCTCTTTTTACCTCTTCATATCTCCTCCATAAACCCTGTAGAACCATCAATCTGAACCTGTGGGACCAGGAAGTCCTGGTTCTCTTCTTCTACAGTTTCTGCACCAAAACGTCGGCCATTTTGTCAGCTGAGATTATTAGAAAATAAAGCTCATACTCTTCAAAATAAGAGCCCGGCTCTGTGCAGCTGTTGGACTCCTCCCTCCAACGTTTCTGCTGATGGTTTCTCAGTTTGTTTGGCGTTCTGGAATTCTTTTGTAAATAAACTTCATTTAATCAGTAACGGGTCGATAAAAGTCAGGAAACTGTTTTATTACATCGTAATGACAGTCAGAAAGTTCAAACTCCTTTTTATGGGAATATAAAGTTTATGATGAGAACAGAACCTGAGTCACATCTTGTTCTGAAAAGTTTACGACTATTTGTTTGAGTTTTGGTAAAACATCACGAGCGTCACAGAAACAGTCAGACTTTAACAGCTGAAAACAAGTTTACTGCAGGGAAGGAAAATGAAATGAGATTTGTTTTTAGTTGTTGAACGCAGCGTGATGATGAGTCTGATCTGAGACTTTCTGTTCTGCTCTCAAAGTGATTAACCTGCAGAAAAACCACACGCTGTTCTTCCTGGCTGCAAACCAAACACAGGATGCTGACACAGGACGCGCGAGTGTGTGCGTCTGCAGGCATCTGAAACTCACCGAGGCGATGCAGGCCGAAGGTGAACCTTTTGGTTGGAGGTTTGGTGGAGAGCCAGAGGGCGAGCAGCGAGAAGAGGATCCCCACCACGTCTGTTAGCATGTGAACGGCGTCCGTCATGATGGCTAAACTGTTCGACACGTAACCACCTGAAGGAACAACGAGAAGATTCAAACCAACTTCAACTACTTCTGCTTAAATAAAAACATTCGGCTCATTCGGGAGATGGGTGCTGTGACTGGTAGCAACTTTTATACTTCTAATCTTTAGTTACAAATATTTTCCTCACAGTAAGACTTTAGGATCTTTTATTTCCTTTAAAACATGCTGTCTTCTGCTACTTTTAGCTTCAGCTCAGCAGTTTTCCACAGAAAACTGCCAGTAAACTAAATTAAAAATCTATTATAAAGTAAGTAAGTAAGCTTTATTTCTATAGCACTTTTCACAGACCAGGGTCACAAAGTGCTGCACAAATGTAAAATAAGATAAATTAAAACAACATACAAACAATAAAACACAATATTACACTAAAAAGCAATCTTAAAAAAGTGGGTCTTAAGTTGTTTCCTGAAAGTGTCAACACAATGTAAAGATCGAATAGTGCAAGGTAGCTCATTCCACAGGCGCGGCGCCACAGCTTTGAAAGATCTATATCCTCGAGTCTTGAAGAAGGTCCGAGGAACCATCAGCAAGTTCAAATTGGACGACCTGAGGCTCCTAGTCGGAAAATAAGGCTGGATGAGGTTTTTAATGTAGTTTGGCGTTTGTCCATGAAGAGCTCTAAAAGTCAGTACCAGGATTTTGTAGTGCATCCTGTAAGATACTGGCAGCCAGTGCAAGCTTTTAAGGATGGGTGTAATATGTTCCCTCCTGTGGGTGCGAGTGAGCAGGCGTGCAGCAGAGTTTTGTACTACCTGCAGACGCATTAACTCCCTCTTGTTAAGACATGTGAACAGACTGTTACAATAATCCAGTCTCGATGAGACAAAAGCATGATAATAATAATAATTTATTATAATAAAATAAGTTTGTAATGTGAATTGATTGCTTCCTGTTTTCTATCATTTATTAAATAAAACGAGCTGTCGACCGTCACCTCGGGGACAGGTACGCCCAGACACTGAGGGAATTACTGTAAAGACTGGAAAAGCTGCGCAGTTAAACACATTCAGTCTACGTGAGTCCAGATGAGACTCGGTCTGGGTCCAGATCTGTTTGGGGACAATAACAGAGAATAAAAACAGAAACTAACCAGCCTTGTTTCTACCCACACAAAACAAATGTGGGCAGGAAAACAAAAGTATATTTTTCAACTTGTGCCCAAAACAAACATTGTTCTGGTCGTACATGAGGGACGTCCCTGCTGGACAACCTGTCCATGAGACACTGTTTGGTTGGGGAGGACAGGAGTGTTGGACTGTAAACGTCTCCACAAACAGGAAGTGAAACGAAGCAGAGATGAAGAGCAGGAACGGAACAGAGGAACTGATCCTCTGCGACAGACAACAAACTAAACCTTCAGCTAAAGAAAACACAGAGCCATGCTGAATTAGCCCAATGCTAGCTGAAAGCTAAATGTAGCATAAAAGACAAAAACAGGCCGCTGAAGAAGGAACTGCAGTGATTCCCTCTGAGCTTCTACGAGGAAATGTCTGCAAATTTAGTTACATATTTTTAAAAGTTTAAACGTTACAAACAAAAAGCTACAGCAGCTATCAGCTGAAGGTTTTAATAAATAATCAGCTGAAAAAGAACAAAGTGAGAACAGGACGAGAAGAGCGGCTGACTCAGCGCTGCTCCTCCTCCAGGTCAGTGGGTTAGTTACTCAGTCAACATTAGTTACTGTTTAACCAGCTGAGGACCACCAGGCTGCAGCTGACAGCTGAAGAAACAGCTGACAGCTAAATCAGAGCGTGTGTTGGGATGACTCTCAGCTACTACCACACCTAGTCACAGCTCAACATCTGTAAACATGTCAGCAGCTGTGGCAGCCATTCAAACCCCGCTGTCCTCAGGCTCAGGAGATATTTTGCTAACAGACACTGACAGGTAGAGGAGACTCACCTATGATTTCACCTGTCATGAATAGGAAGTAGAGCAGAGCAGCGATGATCAGCCTCTTCATCACCCGGCGGTGCCGGATCCGCTCCCTCCGCCGGCTGCAGCTCTCACAGGGGTCCATGTTCACCCCGGGGGGCCCGGCAGACGGGTCCAGCAGGGAGTCGTCGTCCTCCTCCTCCTCGGCGGACACCAGCACCGTGTTGACCGGCGCTCCGTTGGCCGGAGCCCCGGCGGAGTAGTCGGACATCTCCCCGGACACCACCACCTTCAGCTGGCTGAACTTCGGGCTGTCGTCGTCCTCCAGCTCGGCGGAGAAGTCGAAGGGCGCCGTGTCGCTCAGGTCCCAATCGGTCCGGTCCCTCCTGAAGGCGGACCGAACCCTTCCGAACAGCTTCCCGCCCGACATGGTTAATGTTTCCGTCTGAAAGTCCTGCGGGTGCTCACTCACATCTTTGCTCCACCGTGGTTCTGACAACAAGAAGCAAGAAAAAACATCGTTTAGCTCAGCAGTTCCAGAACCGGGTCTCAGACCGGTACCAGGTCTGGACCCAACATGAAAGCGAAACTTTGAGTCCAGCAGTCATGTAAACAAACTTTGGCTAACCGGTACCGAGCTCAGCTGTGAATAAAGCCGTAAAACCAGCCTCCCCCGCAGATTCACGCTCTCATCCCGCTGCCCGACGGACAGCTGTAATTACCGGAGGAAACACACCGACCTTAGCCCAGCACAGTTCTGGTTCCGACCCGCTGAGCCGCAGAAGAACCAGGCGAGACGACGGAAGCCGGAAGTAGCGGATCGAGCGGAAGGAGCGCCCCCCGCAGGCGGGAAGGAAGAGGAGGTTCGGGTCAAAGTTAAGGAATAAAAACCCACCTGAGAGGTTCTGTTCCGCGGAGGGCTCATCTTTTCGGTTCTGTGTCCAAACTTTCTGGTAAATACGATTTGTGGCGTTTATTTATCTGATGTCAAGAAATAAAACGCTTCTGTACGGTGGGAGGAGGAGGCGGGGCTTACCGCACCACGTGACAAGTGTTTTCAATAAACTTTATTGACATTATATATACTTACAACAAACATAAACAAAGAAAGCAGAATGTCATAAAATACACAGGCAATTGACAAGCTGTTAAAAGGGAAAGTTTGACAATAAATTCACGTTAACATATAAAAAAGAGACGCCTTAATCATTTCCAACCTCCTCGAACAACGTTTTTATTTCTCAGAAAGCCCTGTGCGGAAAATAATTAGTTCTTTGTGAAACACTCTGGGGTTTGGTTGTATTTAGGTATTTGTTTTATAAGTAAAAAGGGTTTTTAAGGATGGTAAACTGATCTCTGAGTCTTCCTCCAAAGCTCTTCATCTCTGTTCATCATGAAACAGGGAACAGATTTAAGGTAAATAAATATGTAGAGCTTAAAATGCATTACCAGTTTAATTATTAACTAGAATCACATCACCCATTATAACTGTGACATCATGATGGGGCTGATGACAGCATGTGACGTCATCACTGGTGTTTTAAGTTTGATGCTTTTTATAGAATTATTTAAAATAAAAGTTTTGGTGTCATATTTTATCAGAGAGAGTTTGTTCATTCACTAAGAGTTTAGGAAGTATCTAAATTATTTCATCTGAACAAGTTGTGGCTTTATAATTTTATTATATTATATTTATTCAAACGCTTCCATTTCTCCAATGTTTCTCAGTTAAACCGACCTGATAACTTTAAAACTTTAAAACCATATGTTTATCAGCAGAAAGTCTGCAGGTCCTCAGTTTTATCTGTCAGAACATTCATGTTTGGAATAACAACTGCGCATGCTCCAACTTCACAAGAACAAGATGGCGGCGCCCATAACCCGGATATAAGCGGCTTTATTTAGAAACAACGGCAGGTGGCGGAGATGCTTCGTCCATCTTTTTTATGTCGATGGTTCGCTCTGACGTAATCACGTGACGACGCAGAGGTCACATGACGCTGCCTCACGCGCTACAACAAGTCGAAAATCCTCTCGATTCTTGTTTTTTCTGTTGGTTAAAGAGGAGCATCAGAGCTGCAGTCGGTGTTCAGAAGGCGGGAAATCAGGAAAAAAGGCGGAAACAGAGAAATATTTACCGGCTGCAGAGCTGAGGGCTCATTAGGAGCTAAAATCTGACAGGAAGCTAACGGCTAATCTGAGGAGAAGCTAACCTTCAACACAGGCTCATTTCTTCCTGATCCAAGGGTCAGATCCGGACCAGCCTGGGTCTGCAGAACCTCTTCAGATGGAGGTAGAGGAGCTGGAAGATGAAGGACCTTCCTCCCAGAACCATCTTCCAGGTACGGGTCCACATGAGTTCTGGGGGATGTCAGGGTTTGGAACATCTCAGCAGAACCTCTAGTCCTGGGACAAATAAAGTCCACCATCTTTTAGTTCTCAGCTCTCTGAGGTTCTGGACTCTGAACTTTTGACCCATTCCGTTGTAGAGCAGATCCACCTCCCGGTTCAGCTCTGTGCAACTCAGCAGTTTAGTTTGGACGGGTTCAGGTTAGAATTCAGGTTAATAATTGTTTGTTTTATTGTTTGGTCAATCTGACAGGTCTGCAGCAGCAGAAGGTTCTGCAGCAGCAGGAGGTTCTGCAGCAGCAGCAGGAAGTTCTGCAGCAGCAGGAGGAGGTTCTGCAGCAGCAGGAGGAGGTTCTGCTGCAGCAGGAGGTTCTGCAGAGCTCCACCTCTGAGGAGACGCTGTGTGTGGACCAGAAATCGGTGGATAAACTCACAGAAGGATTTCTGTCTCACTACCTTCCAGACCTGCAGACCTCTAAACGAGCCCTGCAGGAGCTCACGTGAGTTTTGGTTTCTCTTTTTGTGGCTGACTCAGGACCTTCTCTGCACCTCCTCACGTTCTGTGTCCCTTTGAGGAGAAGCTGCAGATGGTCCTGGACTGAGTTAGATTCAGTTGTTTGTGTGTGAGGTGGAGCTGAACTTGTTGCTCTTTGTTTTTGTCCCCATCAGACAGAACCAGCTGATCCTGTTGGACACTCTGGACCAGGAAGTCACTAAGTTCAGGGAGTGTAACGGCGTGCTGGACCTCGGCTCTCTGGTTTGTTCAAACGCTCTCCTGTTGTTTCTGCTGCAGGAGGCAGGAAGCAGAACTCATCCAGGTTTCCTGTTTCTTTAGTTCACAGAAGCCAAAGTTTATCACAACAAGCTGGTGAACATCAGGAAAGAGATGATTCTGCTTCACGAGAAAACAACCAAACTAAAGGTAGGAGTTATCCATCAGCAGGGCGACAGGCTGGTAAACTCTGCATATAACCCCACAGATGTCCTTTTGTTTCAGAGAAGAGCTCTGAAGCTGCAGCAGCAGAAGCAGAAGGAGGCGCTGGAGAAGGAGCAGCAGAGGGAGAAGGAGCTGGAGAGAGAGAGGCAGCTCACAGCCAAACCTGCAAAAAGGTCCTGAATCCGTTCAGCTCTGCAGGAAACAGGACGACACTGATCATCCAACATGGAAGCTGCTGAGATCTTTGTTTCTGCTTCAGCCTGAAAAGAATCCAGCTTTAAATATTTCTAAATCAGAATAATAACTACAGGAGGTTTCCGTCTGCGTGCCTGAAGTTTATTTCTTTGTTTTAAAGACTCACTGATGTGGAAACAGATTAGTTTTCATCTCCTGTTTGGTTTGCAGCTGAATCTTTGATCGGTTTGGAAACCTCGGTTCTGTTCGGCCTCAGAACCCGGTCGACTCCTCCGGTGCCTGACAGAAACCTGATGAAGCCCTGACGTATCTGACCTTTGACCCCTCGGCGGTCAGTGCTGCACAATCCGACTCAACAGAACCTGCTCTCATCTCATTTCTGGGTCAAAAAACCCTTTTCAGTTTTTCTGGTCAAACTCAGAAACACACAGCTCCTCTGGAGCTCTTCTCACCTCAGATATTCAGGTTTTTATAAAGAAGAAGGACTTCTAAGGTTCTAAGGTTCTGTTCGTCTCCGGGTCCGTTTCATTTGTTCAGAAACTTTTCCACTGACTGACTGACTGACTGACTGACTGACTCGGCCCGACGGAGCTGCAGTCTGATCTCAGCTTTCAGAACAAAGAGTTCATGAAGCAAAAATGATCCTGACTGCCAAGAACTCCACAAACCAAAGACATGGATTCATCATCAAACGCTTCCTGCAGGAGGAGGAGGAGGAGGAGGAGCAGGATGGTGAGGAGGAGCAGCAGGAGGTGGATGATGGTGAGGAGGAGGAGCAGCAGGAGGTGGATGATGGTGAGGAGGAGCAGGAGGAGGAGGAGGAGGAGCCTCAGACTCGTACCTCTGTGAGAAACTAAGACTCCTTCAGACGAGCCGTCCTGCAGATTTGCTGCTTCTGCTGACTTTATTCAAGTTTTCCTGTTTAGGATTAAATCTGTTAAATTAACTAAGTTCAATAAAAGAGACTAATGTCAGGAATGCTTTATATAAGTTTATTAATTATCTGTAAATCTGTTTATACAGTTAAGAATAAAAACAGTTTGTAATCATTTCTCTGCTCAGGTCTGTTTACGTTTATGGTTCTGGTAAAATTCAAACCAGGACATAATTATCAGAAAAAATATAAAACTAAATGTTCAAGAACAAGGAGGAAGATTTGAAAAGAGTTTAATATTAAACTTTAACATTTCAGCTCAACTTTTGATCTCTTCTGCTTCACACTAAATATAAATCAAATATAAAGAATCTATTAACTGTAGGTAGGAATAATAAATATTCCAGTTTTTATTACAGTTTAATATAATTAAGCCATTTTCTGCCACTTTAATCAAAACAACCTCCTAAATAAAAACAGGTTAATATTTCAGAATTATGACTTCAGACCTCATTATTATAAAATACTTTCTAATAATTCTGATTTAAATATAAATTATTTAAAAATTGTTACATAACCAGGTGAAAATCCCTAAATAATGACTTGGAGGATTTATTTTATTAAAGTGATGAAAACGATTTTCTGTCTGTTTTTTGTTTTATTTCCTGTATTAACTGCTGGTGTAATGAGCTGTGAGCTCCAGCAGGTGGCAGCAGAGAGCTGCTGATCCTGTTGCTGTAGCTCTACAATCAGCACATCTATGTGTTTTATCTCTACAGAACCTGACAGAACCTCTGTTCCTTCAGTTTCTGCCTCTGTCTCATCCCGGATCTGACTGGACTTTAATAACCCCCTGTTTACTGACTGGACCCGGTCGGTCAGCCTGATGTGTCCAACTGTCCACTGTCCACGTCAGAGACGGGGATGGTGTTTGTGTCAGAAAGCAGCAGCAACATTCCTCTGAGACCCAACAGAACCAGCAGAACCATCAGGCTGCCACACCTCCTCCTTTCACATACAGATTTAATTTTATCCTCAAACACGACCAACAAACCAAAACCACCACGCTCAGTCCTGGACTGGACCTGGACCGGACCACAGAGGGGTCTACAGTCAGACTGAGGGGTCCACACTCAGACTGAGGGGTCCACACTCAGACTAAATGTTTGGTTGGAGACATGTTGGACTGCTGTCTCAGAGTGTTTGGTGTTTCTGACAATAAAAAGTCATCAGAGAGAACTCTCCTTGTCCTCTTCCTCCTTGTCTTCCTCCCAGTCCTCCTCCTCCTCCTTGTCCTCCTCCCGGTCCTCCTCACGGAACCACAGACAGGAAGCAGCAGCAGATGATGATGATGATGATGATGATGGTGGTGATGGTGAAGACGTCCTGTCTCAGTAAACAGTGACTCAGTGACTCAGACTGGGAGCAGTGGGAGGCTGTGGTCTGGGTTTGTCCTGGACCCTCCCTAACTGGTTCTGGTTCTGTCCCAGACTTTCAGACGTGTCTTATGTAACTTCTCATCTGCAGCTCGAAGAACGTTTCTAATTCGGTTTCTGTGACTCAACCTTTGGTTTCCACTCAACCAAAACACTAATCCCACAGTTTAACGTCAGGACTTTTACTTGTTTACATGTTTACTTGTTTACATGTTTACTTACATACAGAGCCGTGCAAAAGTCTTCATCGCCCCAAATCTTCTCCACATCTTGTCTCGTTCCAACTGAAGTATTTTCCTGGGGTTTTATGTGACAGACCAACACAAAGCAGCTCATATTTAAAACTATTTCAGTTTTTTATTGTTTTTAAATAAAAACATGTAAAGTGTGGCTTGCATTAGTTTTCACCCCCTTCACTGTGATTCACTGAACTAAAGTCCAGCAGAAGTAAACAGAGTCCAGCTGTGTGTGGTTTAATCCCAGTGTGCTAACACCACACATCACCCTGAACACCAGCCCCACTGTGAAGCACGGTGGTGGCAGCATCATGCTGTGGAGATGCTTTTCTTCAGCAGACGCAGGACAGTCCTGGAAGGAAACCTGTTAGAGGCTGCAGAGGACCTGAAACATCCAGAGCTACAGTGGAACGGGTCACACCAGCGGGCCAGTCAAAGTCCAGAACCTGAATCCAGCAAGACTTAAAAACTGCTGCAGCTCAAAATTTCATTCTGCAGCCAGAGGTGTTTCTACAGGAGGGTGAACACTCAGATTTTATTCGTAAAAACTATAAAAATCGTGTTTAATATTCCTTCCGCTGCTCTTTAACCGCCCTGAAGTCCTGAACTGACGAGAGGAAGAGACGCCGTGGAAACTTCAGGTCCTCGGGACCCGAAGGACTCGGGGGGCTGAAGTTTGTGTTTGGAACCAGACAAAACGTGGATGAAGACTTCTGCAGAGTTAATGATCAGAATATAAAGTGCAGCCTGTGAATAAACAGTAAAAAGCTGAAGCTATCAGTGGTTTTAGAATCTGATTCGTTATCTCTTTAAAAAGGACCATTCTGGTTATTTACAGCGTGTGAATTCAGGTTATTTCTGCAGCATCTTTGGGCTGCAAATATCTAAAGAGATGTTTCTGGTTTTCCGCAGCGTCTTGTTGTGTCTGTGGAAGCTGAAGACTGAAGGCTCTCAGTGTAAACCCAGACTGAGTGGGTGAACCACAGAAGATGTTTTCATTTCAGCCCTAAACAGGTGGAGCGTTAACTCCGCTCAGCTGTCTGCCACAGCAGCTTTTCACACTTTCAGAACAAGTTTCCTTCCAGCCGTTTGGCTGCTTTTATGGTGAGAACGGCTCCCGAGTGGCTGCAGTAAAAAGAGTAAAAATAGAAAAAGTCATGGGCTGAGGAGAGAAAGGAGCTGTGGTTGTTTTCTTTGGTTGGAAGGAGCTCACTGAGATGGTGTCTGAGCAGATATTGTTTTCAGGCCGGCAGCAGCAGGATGGTTAGCGGTCGGACGGCCGTGTCCTGTCTGACAGTGTGAGGTGGACGGGTTCTGGTCCAAACCCTAACTGTATGGAGTTAGAGGATTTATAGGCTTGTTTTCCTGCTCTGTTCGAGCCGACCGCAGCAGACTGTTGCTTCCTCTGCTTTTTGGACAAACAGAGGGGAGAGGTGCGTCAGAGGAGGGCAGCAGACACGCTCACAGGCGTGCACAAACAAGATCCAGTAAAAACCAGAACCGGCACCCTCACAACCCGTCCTGTGGTGGTCCTGGTGGTCTGGTTGTAGCCCAGAAACAGCCTCAGAGGCCTCTGTCTTCTAGAAAAACAAAACTTCTCCATTTCATTTGCATGTCAGGCACTGAGTTCACAGGAAATCTACAAACTATGACCCACTTTACAGCTTAAAAAAGAAATCAGATGCACTTTCAGCCTCTGAGACAGTGTTGTGTGAAGTTAGAAAACCACAGAAATATAAAGTCCAGCTGTGTTTGAGAGCAGATGTGAAATTCTCCTGCAGCAGCCACACTTACAAAACTAATTAGTCCTCCATTAAAGTGCAGACTGACAAGCTGCACCCATTTTATAATGACTTAACTGCCCCTCGAGGAGAATAACACCAACTAAAAATACATTTCAGCTCCGAGGTAAGCATCGCATGGCTTCCACGCTCCAAACAAGAGCTTTGCTTTTGATGGAGGTTCATTAATCCATCGTGACAACAAATAATGTTACATCCATATGGGGCGCCGTTTGTAAAGGAGCTTCTGGGGCGCCGTTTGTAAAGGAGCTTGTGCTAAAAATTCATGCCTAAATTTTGTCACATTTAGCTTCAAACACTGTTTTAAAATGTAGTGTTGATTTTCTGATGTCACTTTTTACAACATTTAGCTAATTACATGTAATTGTTACAGCAACATGCTAAATATAAATCTAAATGCTAAATGTTAAATCTAAATGTTAAATGTTAAATCTAAATGTTAAATGTTAAATCTAAATATTATATGTTAAATCTAAATGTTAAATGTTAAATCTAAATGTTAAATGTTAAATCTAAATGTTAAAT